>NC_143042.1:51060000-51215000 GCF_057628025.1 Oncorhynchus mykiss | reverse complement strand
TAACTGACTTGCCTAGTTAAAAATGAAGGTAAAAAAGTGTACACCCAATTGGAACATAGTAGAATTCCACCTACATGTTGTTCCAGTTGTTTAAAAGATAATAACTGTATCAACAAATAACAATCCATGTGTATTACCAATATACTGTGTAAGGTATGTAGTGACGTATGATGTGAACAAACAGTAACGTTAGCATCTCAGAGTCCTCCAAAACAAATCTACATATTGAAGTGTTCAAACCACTTCAAAACCGTCAATGGATTGACCATTCTCTGTGGAACACACGTCTCAAGCTCCCGAAGATTGTATTCCCGAAGAATCTAAGCCCCCTTTTGTATGTGAGAGTGTGTTTCATGGTCTTTAAAAAAAAACAAAAAAAAATCCAGATATCTTCTCCTCGCGGCTCTCATCCAGGCGCGCACTTGGCCTTTTTCATATTGTTTCAAAGGGAAGGGCCTAGATAAATGCCGGGGAGAGTAGTCAAAGACTTTAAGCCACTGGAAAAGGTCTGGCTGCTTTGATCCAGCTGCTAGTCCAAGTGTTTGGGCAAATAAAAGACGGCTAGAGAGCATTGACATTATCGACATGGGGGGTGAGATGCCCACCCCCTCCTCTTCACCGCCCCTCATGATGCAAATGGTTGGGCTACCCTGAGATATGAGCTGTTGCCATGCTGGCTTGTTGCCATGGACCTTTAGTGGACTTCCTTATTAAGACACAACAAAATGCTGTACGGGAGTTTCCAGGAAGTTGCATAGCAACACTTTGAATTTACAACTCTCAATAATTAAAAAAAAAAGCCATAGCCAGAATCAAGGCAATGTTCTCTCTGTTCTAGTGGTGTCCCACAGCTTGGGACACATGGTTATGAAAAGGGTCATTTTAAAATTATGAAATGCAGTTTCTCTATTATGTAGTTGCGTGGTAACCAACCACACATCTAATATAGTGGGGAATGCCTGTAGCTATTATTTGCATATACAGTATATTCACAGTACTGTTGCTAAGCTTCCTGCCCAAACAGAATCCAGACGACACAGAACATACCACATTCCACAGTATTAATTCACTGTAGCAACACAGAGGACAACATATTTCAATGTATCCATGTTGCACGGCAACAGCAGAACCAAGGTGGCAGGTGCAGTAGTGCTGAGTGTTTCCAGGAAGTGTTGCCCTACGCTTGTATGGCATAATGAAGTGAATCCTTCAGGGCTGAGGATAGATCTCTGAGCAGCTTGAGCCAAGAGCAGCGGGGCTACATTCACTAACGCACGGGCTTCATTACCCCTATGTAACAGCACTGACAGCTGCCAGATGGGACGCCCGTCGAGCATTGTACTGTACACTAGTTTCATGCCTTAATGTAGCCTGCTATTTTATCCACTCTGACTGTGTTACCTTGAGTAGGGGAGGTTGGGAGAGAGAGAGAGAAGGGGAGGTTGAGAGGGAGGGGAGGTGGGGAGAGAGAGAGAGAGAGAGAGAGAGAGAGAGGAGGGGAGAGGTGGAGAGAGAGAGGAGGGGGAGGTGGAGAGAGAGCAAGAGCGAGAGAGAGAGAGAGAGAGAGAGAGAGAGAGAGAGAAGAGGGGAAGGTGGAGAGAGAGAGGAAGAGGGGAGGTGAAGAGAGAGAGGAAGAGGGGAGGAGAAGAGAGAGAGAGAGAGATAAGAGCAATTAAGAACTAATCAGATACCACACAAATGAATGGCCCATGTTCCATAACCATAAGTCCCTTATACTGTATCTGAACAGTGTTGTTACTGCAAGCATCGCATACCGCCATTGTTGTCAGAGTGTAGAAAACACACTTGAGTGTGTACAGTAATAACCAACTGCTACTCTACCACCCCTTTCTTTCGCTTCTGTAGTGTATCATCCCAGACACTTCGCTTGGCGGTCTAATAAATGCTGTACGTTGCATCTGCAACGGACATCGTTTAGCTTTCACTTGTAAATGTTTAACATATGGCCAGTTTATTTTCCCACCGTCAATATTTATGCTAGAGACAGTGGTCGGCACTCATCCTACACTGTCCCTGGTAAGAGCTGAGTACATTCATTTCCCTTAAGGAAATTAGCTGCTGATCTTCTGCATTATAGATTCTGCCTACAGGGTGAATGTAATTAACCATCAGTTTTTACTGCAAAACATATATTTTATGTTCGTGACAATTATAATATATTTAGAATTATGGAACGAGCTGCTTAAAAAGGCTATCGTCTCGCTCACAGACCATTTATTACCAACCTGGCATCATGTTGAACAGTGGGCACAACGTTTTCATTCCACAATTTTGAATAACACATTTGAATCCGTTTGGATAGCCTTGTTAATCAGAATTGAAGTGCATTAGGGAAAGGTGTGTGTGTGTGTGTGTGTGTGTGTGTGTGTGTGTGTGTGTGTGTGTGTGTGTGTGTGTGTGTGTACGGCAAGCTATTTGTGTAAATCTGACACCAGTACCCAACCCGTTAATAAAGAAAATGCTCTGTAGGATGCGATCACAGATGGCAGAGAGATTGTTTTGACAAGGGGTGTTGTTGCTTGATTTACTCTAAATGTTTCTACTTAAAATGTCCAACATTTGCTAAGGTATTTGTTAGTCAACTTGTCTATATTTATATTAATGTAGCTTCTCTTTTGTCATTATATGTTGCCCTAGAGGACTAAATAAACCATTGCTCAACAGAATAATGTCATAAATCGATAGATGCAACATGCAAGAAGTACAGTCCATGAACTGCGACATTACAGGTCAAAGATGGAAATCAGTCAAATGAAATTAAGCCATTAGGCCGCAATCTAAGGATTCCACATGACTGTTGGTGACAGATACCTTTTTGTGAATCCGGGATCTCTGAAAATGACATTGTAGGCGGATTATGGTAGAGAAATTAACATTCAGTTCTCTGGCAACAGTTCTAGTGGACGTTCCTGCAGTCAGCATGAAATTGCAAGCTCCCTCAAAACTTGAGTCATCTGTGGCACTGTGTTGTGTGACAAAATTGCAACTTTTTTGGGCCTTTTATTGTCCCAAGCACAAGGTGCACCTATGTAACAGTCATGCTGTTTAATCAGCTTCCTGATATGTGACACCTGTCAGGTGGATGGATTATCTTGGCAAAGGAGAAATGCTCACTAACAGGGATGTAAACAAATTGAGAGAAAAAAGCTCGTTGTGCTTTATGGAACATTTCTGGGATATTTTATTTCAGCTCGTGAAACATGGGACCAACACTTTGCATGTTGCATTTATATTTTTGTTGTGGACTTGTTCGGTTGACATCGGTAATGTTTTCTCTTTCATGTCTGCTTCTTTTGCAGATCAAAGACGTTGAAAGGCATCAGGGACCGGGAGAACGCAATAAAATTCAGGAACAGTTTTCTTGTGCACCATTTCCAAATGACATCAGTCTGACCGGTCGTAAGGACATGAAAAACTCTGAGAGTGACTCAACTGATAAAAGTTCAGTTTGACTTGGATACGCATTTGATATATTTGTTGAAGTACTATCATCTTTTTATAACGCTGATAAAAAATAGCACCTTTAACTAAGACATAGTATTCTCCACTCCTGTTCCCAAGTCAACATTTAGCCTACGTTTGATGTATAACTTTACTGCTCGAAGAGTTAAAAAGGACTAGGTGAGAGATTTCAGACATCACTGTCAGTGTCCAGATTTCAGTTTCCTTTTAATCTGAACAGTGGGCTTCAGTTCCCTTGACATTTGACTGTTTGGAGTCCCCACCTTGACTGTTGAATATGGTTATAACACTTCACTTGACACCTAACATGATAACACGTAATGACACGGTCTGAATATGTCATAACGGCTGACATAACGTGTCAAAACCTGTTATAATATGGTTATAACACTTCACTTGACACTTAACATGATAACACGTAATGACACGGTCAGAATATGTCATAACGGCTGACATAACCTGTTATAATATGGTTATAACACTTCACTTGACACTTAACATGATAACACGTAATGACACGGTCAGAATATGTCATAACGGCTGAAATAACCTGTTATAATATGGTTATAACACTTCACTTGACACTTAACATGATAACACATATAACACTGTCACGACACATATATTTAGCCCTGTTTTGACATCCATTATATTGAGTTATTTTATGGCCGGTTATGACACCTCCATAAGTAGTGTCAAAACCCACAAAACCGACCACACAAGGCAGAACCTTCCAGAACCTTCCATTACACCATAGGCTAGCTGTCAACAGTGTGTTTATGTTATTTAACCGTTTTTTTATCATTGTAATTGCGTACACATTGATGTCAGACATGCACCTACACCCCAGTGCTCTGTTGCTGATGACTGGGATAAATGCAGGAGCAGATTTCAGCAGCAGGACAAGACGTCCTCTTTTTGACAGATGACTGAAATAAGGGCATGTACGTGATAGGCCTGTCGATAAGGTAAATTAGTCTGTTGCAGGCATTGGCCAGATTGGTGCATAGTCAACAAATCCGATGGAATAAGGTGGATATTCGTTAAATCCGTCGTGATTTTATGTATTGTAACAGACTCACCATGTGTTTAAGTCCAATTTGTATATATTTGGCTGTTTTCGCTACATAACATTAACCCTTTTTAGGTTTAGAAAAAGTGACTGCTAAATGCTAACCTCCGTTCGTGTATGCTGGTTAGCATAGCTAGCGTGCAGAATGTATTTTAACTGTAATGCAATTGATTGGTAACTATGGCGTGAACATGTGTAGGTAGGGGTTGACATTTATTCAAGCATTATACTCGGATTATTACCTCAACATAGTGTAAAATACACATATAAAACAATAGCCTACATGTACAGTAGGCTAATTTTGCTGGGCAGCAATGAGGAGACTGAAGGATCTTTCCACCACGGCCCTTTCCCACACTTGTTTCCATGGCAATTCCATTGTTTTATTAGAGATTGATTGACTTCTGTACTGCATGTATCTGGCTGATATGATTCTGATTGTCATCATGCTTCTTGACAGTGGCATAACGTGTATTGTTTAGGGTTAAACTTCTTGGCTTTAAAAAAAACACATTTGAATAAACTTTTGGGTTTTGATACTCTCATGTAGGTGTTATAACCAGCCATAAATGAATGCGATATTTCACAACCCATGTACATATGTGGGTCATGACAGTGAGACAATTTAATATGAGACAGTGAGACAATTTAACAATTCAACTGTTATGACATATTATGACATGGTTATTAACCTTACGCTAGGTGTCAAGTAAAGTGTTTGCCAGAATTTGAATAGCACCTCATGCTATCACCCTCTTTTATGGCTTAAAATCTTTCCCAAACATGACTTTTATGGCCCTCCCTTGTCTTTATTTTCAACTCTCCATTCAGCAGCTTTACTCTCATTGAATTAAATGCCGACCTTGTCCTTTTTTTAACTCTATGGGATAGACATTTACATTTTCTTCCCGTTCCCAAAAAGCATTTGGTGATTTGGTGTGTAGGCTATTGGGCCACGCACAGTTATTCTCTGATGCTCAGACTCACTCACTAATACCAGATAGACTTCACTAATGTAGAAATTGCACAATAATTATATATGTATGGATTTTTTTAAAGGTATTGTTTCTTTTCATTCATTCAGCCTCCCTTCAACCACACAATATTTAGTGACCCTAAACCCACATGCCCTTCAGCCACACATTATTTAGTGACCCTAAACCCACATGCCCTTCAGCCACACATTATTTAGTGACCCTAAACCCACAAGCCCTTCAGCCACATAATATTTAGTGACCCTAAACCCACATGCCCTTCAGCCACACATTATTTAGTGACCCTAAACCCACATGCCCTTCAGCCACACATTATTTAGTGACCCTAAACCCACAAGCCCTTCAGCCACATAATATTTAGTGACCCTAAACCCACATGCCCTTCAGCCACACAATATTTAGTGACCCTAAACCCACAAGCCCTTCAGCCACATAATATTTAGTGACCCTAAACCCACATGCCCTTCAGCCACACATTATTTAGTGACCCTAAACCCACCCGCCCTTCAGCCACACAATATTTAGTGTGTGTCTATCTATGTGTGTGTAGACATGTTTAACTGTACTTGTGGGGACCAGAAATCCCACAGGAATAGTAAACGAACCAAATAGTTGACGAACTGGGGACATTTTGTTAGTCCTCACAAGGTCATATGCTATTTGTAGGGGGTTTAGAGTTAGGGTTAAAAACCTGTTAGATCTACCCCCCCCTTTTTTGAAAATTCTGTTAAAAATCGCGCAACTTTTCAGCGTCCTGCTACTCATGCCAGGAATATAGTATATGCATATGATTAGTATGTGTGGATAGAAAACACTCTGAAGTTTATAAAACTGGTTAAATCACGGCTGTGACTATAACAGAGCGTGTGTTTCATTGAAAAACGCAAGAAAAACTGCTCTCTGAAAGCAAAAAATAATTTCCATAAGTCACTTCCACCAGTTGTTAAAGGACAACAGAATTTAATGGGAATTTGCCTGCACCGTCTACAAATTCCGCACGATGGCGCCATTGTACTAATTTTCAATCGAATTAATTGTTGGAAAATCCATCTGTCTGACCCCAAGTTCTCCAGTCTTCACCCGGATGCAGTTCAGAGAGAGATCAGATTGCATTGTTTTTGAAGTGAGGACCTATTGAAGAGACATCGCCCTGTAATCGTTTTGATAGATTATAAACGTTTACTAATACCTAAAGTTGGATTACAAAAGGATTTCGAAGTGTTTTGTGAAAGTTTATCGTCGACTTTTTTAATTTTAAAAAATTACGCAGCGTTTAAAAACGATGAATTTTTCTGAATGACACTACTTCTATACAAAGCTATTTTGGGTATATATGGACCGATTTAAACGAAAAAAAGACCCAATAGTGATGTTTATGGGGCATATAGGAGTGCCAAGAAAGAAGCTCGTCTAAGGTAATGAATGTTTTATATTTTATTTCTGCGTTTTGGGTAGCGCCGTCTATCGCAAAATCTGTTGTTTACGTGTCGAGCTGGCATTTTGGGGGGTGCATGCTATCAGATAATAGCTTCTGATGCTTTCGCCGAAAAGCATTTTAAAAATCTGACTTGCTGGCTAGGTTCACAACGAGTGTAGCTTTAATTTAATACCCTGCTTGTGAATTTTGATCAAGGTTTGAGTTTTAACGAGTACATTTAGCATTTAGCGTAGCGCATTTGCATTTCCAGGTGCCTACTTGGGACATGTGCGTCTCAAGTAGATTCAAGAAGTTAAAAATAGTGTCACAATTAGGTTCAGGGTTACACTTAGGAGCTAGGAATGAGTTTAGGTTCAGGGTTACACTTAGGAGCTAGGAATGAGTTTAGGTTCAGGGTTACACTTAGGAGCTAAGCTTGAGTTTAGGTTTAGTGTTACAGTTAGATGCTAGGCTTGAGTTTAGGGTTAGAGTTAAGGTTAGCTTTTGGGGTTAAGTTTAAGGTTAAGGTTAGAGTGAGGGTTAGAGTTAGAGTTAGGGTTAGGGGGTAGGGAAAATAGGATTTTGAATGGTCCTGAATTGTATGTCCCCACAAGGTTAGTTATACAAGACTGTGTGTGCGTGCATGCATGTGTTCATGTGGGTGTTATGCACGAGCTACATTGATCATAGAGCACAACAAAAACCATTTTAAAACCATACAAATGAGTCAGACTAATACTTTTAATAATTTATGAACAAAACTAACAACACGATTAGCGACACACAGAGCAGAACCCTGCGTAGTCTGCAGCGGGTAACTCAAGGACGAGAATAAAGGCACATGATACTCCTTTCATGAACTTTTAAAGTCAACCATGTCACTCCCCGCTGCTCAGTGCCCTTCTCTTGTGTTTTCAGACACCTAATAAGGATACGCTGTACCCAATCAAATTACGGTAATTAAGTTATACTGGGATCGTAATCTGGCAGATGCAAAATGCCTTAATGGAATTATTGTTTCCATGATTCACTTCTCTGTGTGAGATCTCATTAGTGTTGCTGGGGGTTTGTCAATGTTAGGATTTTTTCCATTTGAAATAGATAAGTATTCGTCAATAACCTGTATCTAAGACCTATTACAATGGAGCACACTCATGGTCTGGTATGTATGGTTACGTTGGTTGTGGGTCCTAAATTGACTGGAGCAATGCAAAGGGTTTATGATCAAGCAGATATAGAGTACAGTTATGGGCACATAAACAGGTGCCACCTAGTTTCATCATGAAAATATTTCAACCATGTTGTGAATGTTTTATACTGGAATACAGATGGGTAACAGCTCCACACAAGAGTACAGCCTAACACTGGCTCCAATAAAGGCGTAATCACATATTTATTTCTTAAGTTAATTTACCCCTCAACAAATCACAGGATCAACACTTTGAATGTTTCTTGATCCTATTTTTCTCTTTCTGACTTCCAATTTGTAACATTTTCTTTCTGGTATGAAAAAGATATTTGCACATAGTGTTACGTGGTAAGGTTGGACCCAGGTGCAGAGATGAGACCAGATGAAGAATCAGTGGTTAAGGATTAACATAATACTTTACTGATAGACAGTAGCCGCAGGATCACAGTATACTGGAAAAAAAACAACCAAGTCTTGAAAACCCACTCAGGAAAAATGCACACTGTAAACATTTCAAGGTTCTGCAAAGTACCACCGGAAACCAATCCATTTCACAGGGACACAATCATGAAATAACAAGAAACACCTGAGTCCAAAAAAAGTATCTAGGGGAGACTCACCGACACCCCCAACAGGGAGTGGAAGGCCTTCCAGTACCTTGAAATGAACTCGGGACCACGATCTAAGACAATTTCCTGGGGAAGCCTGTGTAGTCGAAAGACGGTCTCCTTCGCTGAGGGCAACTTGGGTAATGCAATTGTGGGTTATGTAACGCTAGCCAGGGGTACCCTAGGATAATGGGGTTCTCAGGAGCAGTGATCAAAAGAAAACGTATAGTCTCTGAGGGGTTCACCCCAACCTGCAGTGGAACGGGCCAATGGTGTATTCATCAGGGGTTTGAATGTGCAGAGGGATGGGACATTTGTAGCAGGATATTTCTAAGTCTCCCGCGAAGACTTGATCAATGAAATTATCCGCTGACCCCAGAGTCTACGAAGGCTTGAATCTGGAGATGACGGTTTACTCAGTGGAGGGTTGCGGGTAGTGATAGACGGAGACTGGGTAGAACTGCACATCTCGACAGGGTCTCCGCTTGTCCTGGCGAGCCCTGGCGTTTCCCGTCAGTTCTGGGCATGTAGCCTTCGTGCATGCGCCGGGTCACGCACCTGTCGGCTCAGATGTGTGCGTCCCAGCTGCACGGAGTGCTCACTGCTGGGTTCGGTTGGCTTGGGGTGCTCAGGAATCCAGGGTACTGGGAAAGGCGCAGTCTCACTCGTTCTCGGAGGCGGCTGTCGATCCTGATTGCCATCGTCTCGGCGGCGTGTTTGCAGAACTCAATGGCGAAGTCTGCTACTTGCCTGGCCCCTTGGCGTATGTTGCACAGCCGCTTCTCGTCCACCAACTGGGTGGTCGAAGACTCGTTGCAGCTCGGCAATGAAGGCTAATATGGAGTTGCAGGATGGTGGTTGCTGTTCCCACACCAGGGCCTTGCTCAAGAGTAGAGCGAGGATGTAAGCGATCATGGCCCGATCTGTGTGGAATGAGGAGGACTGTAGGTCGAACACCAGAGAAAGAGACTTGTGCATTGGCTCCTCCTGTGTTGTGGTTGGACTGTGGTTGGAGGAAGTTGGTAACTGATATTTGGGAGAGTTGTTCTTGCTGCCACCCAGCAGTGCTCCTTGGTGGGTTACAACATTCCTGATCTGGGTGATCTCTGCTGGGTCCATGTTGGAGGCAGAAGCTTGCTGTGACGTGGTAAGGTTGGACCCAGGTGCAGAGACGAGACCAGATGAGGAATCTATGGTTAAGGATAAACACAATTCTTTACTGATAGACAGTAGCAGCAGGATCATGGTACACTGGAAAAAACAACAAACACTAGTCTCAAAAACTCACTCAGGAAACAAACGCACATAGTAAACAATTAAAGCTTCTGCAAAAGACCACAGAAGACACAACGATTATAACAGGGACATAATCAGGAAATAATAAGACACACCCGAGTCCAATAAAAGTCTCTACGGCGGTGTCTGCCGCCACCTGGTGCCAGGAGGAACAATGACACATAGTTGTTGATGTATCTGGCAAAAGGGGCATTGCAGACAAATGAAGGGTCTACCTATTTACCCAGAATCGTCCAGAAATCTTGGTCTGTGTCAACCATGCTACTAAAAGAATTTCCCCTGTTCTCAGAATTCATTCAGCAAGGGAAGATCAATACGTCTTCATAGTGTAACTAATTAGCAATTGTTTTACTGTTGAGGGCCACATTGAAGTATAAAGCCATGCAAGAAGCTGCTCATTTTCACAATTCTGAATGAGAATTGTTTGGTTAACAATGCAGAAACAACTGATATCCCAATTTATTTAGTCAAGGGTTCATCTAGAAAAAGCTTGTAAAATCACACCACTTTCTCACAAGTTTTCAGCAAAAGTTAAGGCAGTTTCGGACCAAAAGCCCTCTCCCACGCTGCCTGTCCTCTTCTGTGCCCATGTTAGCCAATCTGTGAGACAAGTGATCCAATTCACTGTTTTGTTTGTCACTTTTGTTTGTTTGCTTCCTGACCCACAAGCGTTCAATGTGGGGCTTTTTTCAATGTAGGAGGGATGACTGGCTTTGTTTTTCCTATCAGTATGGGGCTGTTTTCAAAGTAGGAGGGATGTCTGGCCTTGTTTTTCCTATCAGTATTAATATGGGGCTGTTTTCAATGTAGGAGGGATGTCTGGCCTTGTTTTTCCTATCAGTATTAATATGGGGCTGTTTTCAATGTAGGAGGGATGGCCTTCTTTTCACTCTATGCTTGAGTGGTAATAATTATAATTTCTACCTGTTTGTTAGGACGAAACACACACACACACACACACACACACACACACACACACACACACACACACACACACACAACAAGAGTCACAAACACAATCAGATCAACTATTTTGTTGTTATGTTGCAAATGTTTCACGTTGGGTCACAGAGTTGAAATAAGCTGACAGACTTGCAGGTTAGTTACACAAGACTACATCGTTAGATATATGCTTTATGAAGAAAAGATGCCCTGGAGATTAAATCAGTGAGGTTATACAACATGTAATACTCAGAGACTAACACAATGGACAGTTGACACAACTGGACATTTCTACACACAGTTTGCATCACCATTCACTCACTTTAAACAAACACTAGCTGACGTCACGAGTAGGTAGGGCATTCTGATTAGAATCAAAATGCATCTGGGATGAAGCGAAATGCAGGTAGACAATATGACCCTGTCCCTCTCACCTTATGTTAATGTGACTGGTATTGGTTTATTAATGTGTGGGTCGTGGCTCTGCATCGCTGCATGGACCGATGTGTCGATGGAGGTCAACTACTGTGTGACAGGCCTGATACCTTACTGAGGGTGAGTGTCGATGGGGGTCAACTACTGTGTGACAGGCCTGATACCTTTCTGAGGGTGAGTGTCGATGGGGGTCAACTACTGTGTGACAGGCCTGATACCTTACTGAGGGTGAGTGTCGATGGAGGTCAACTACTGTGTGACAGGCCTGATACCTTACTGAGGGTGAGTGTCGATGGAGGTCAACTACTGTGTGACAGGCCTGATACCTTACTGAGGGTGAGTGTCGATGGGGGTCAACTACTGTGTGACAGGCCTGATACCTTACTGAGGGTGAGTGTCGATGGAGGTCAACTACTGTGTGACAGGCCTGATACCTTACTGAGGGTGAGTGTCGATGGGGGTCAACTACTGTGTGACAGGCCTGATACCTTACTGAGGGTGAGTGTCGATGGGGGTCAACTACTGTGTGACAGGCCTGATACCTTACTGAGGGTGAGTGTCGATGGAGGTCAACTACTGTGTGACAGGCCTGATACGTTACTGAGGGTGAGTGTCGATGGGGGTCAACTACTGTGTGACAGGCCTGATACCTTACTGAGGGTGAGTGTCGATGGGGGTCAACTACTGTGTGACAGGCCTGAAACCTTACTGAGGGTGAGTGTCGATGGAGGTCAACTACTGTGTGACAGGCCTGATACGTTACTGAGGGTGAGTGTCGATGGAGGTCAACTACTGTGTGACATACCTGATACCTTACTGAGGGTGAGTGTCGATGGGTGTCAACTACTGTGTGACAGGCCTGATACCTTACCGAGGGTGAGTGTCGATGGGGGTCAACTACTGTGTGACAGGCCTGATACCTTACCGAGGGTGAGTGTCGATGGGGGTCAACTACTGTGTGACGGGCCTGATACCTTACTGAGGGTGAGTGTCGATGGAGGTCAACTACTGTGTGACAGGCCTGATACCTTACTGAGGGTGAGTGTCGATGGGGGTCAACTACTGTGTGACAGGCCTGATACCTTACTGAGGGTGAGTGTCGATGGAGGTCAACTACTGTGTGACAGGCCTGATACCTTACTGAGGGTGAGTGTCGATGGAGGTCAACTACTGTGTGACAGGCCTGATACCTTACTGAGGGTGAGTGTCGATGGAGGTCAACTACTGTGTGACATACCTGATACCTTACTGAGGGTGAGTGTCGATGGGTGTCAACTACTGTGTGACAGGCCTGATACCTTACCGAGGGTGAGTGTCGATGGGGGTCAACTACTGTGTGACGGGCCTGATACCTTACTGAGGGTGAGTGTCGATGGGGGTCAACTACTGTGTGACGGGCCTGATACCTTACTGAGGGTGAGTGTCGATGGGGGTCAACTACTGTGTGACAGGCCTGATACCTTACTGAGGGTGAGTGTCGATGGAGGTCAACTACTGTGTGACAGGCGTGATACGTTACTGAGGGTGAGTGTCGATGGAGGTCAACTACTGTGTGACAGGCCTGATACCTTACTGAGGGTGAGTGTCGATGGAGGTCAACTACTGTGTGACAGGCCTGATACCTTACTGAGGGTGAGTGTCGATGGGGGTCAACTACTGTGTGACAGGCCTGAAACCTTACTGAGGGTGAGTGTCGATGGAGGTCAACTACTGTGTGACAGGCCTGATACGTTACTGAGGGTGAGTGTCGATGGAGGTCAACTACTGTGTGACATGCCTGATACCTTACTGCGGGTGAGTGTCGATGGGGGTCAACTACTGTGTGACAGGCCTGATACCTTACTGAGGGTGAGTGTCGATGGGGGTCAACTACTGTGTGACAGGCCTGATACCTTACTGAGGGTGAGTGTCGATGGGGGTCAACTACTGTGTGACAGGCCTGATACCTTTCTGAGGGTGAGTGTCGATGGGGGTCAACTACTGTGTGACAGGCCTGATACCTTACTGAGGGTGAGTGTCGATGGAGGTCAACTACTGTGTGACAGGCCTGATACCTTACTGAGGGTTAGTGTCGATGGGGGTCAACTACTGTGTGACAGGCCTGATACCTTACTGAGGGTGAGTGTCGATGGAGGTCAACTACTGTGTGACAGGCCTGATACCTTACTGAGGGTGAGTGTCGATGGAGGTCAACTACTGTGTGACAGGCCTGATACCTTACTGAGGGTGAGTGTCGATGGGGGTCAACTAATGTGTGACAGGCCTGATACCTTACTGAGGGTGAGTGTCGATGGAGGTCAACTACTGTGTGAGAGGCCTGATACCTTACTGAGGGTGAGTGTCGACTGGGGTCAACTACTGTGTGACAGGCCTGATACCTTACTGAGGGTGAGTGTCGATGGGGGTCAACTACTGTGTGACAGGCCTGATACCTTACTGAGGGTGAGTGTCGATGGGGGTCAACTACTGTGTGACAGGCCTGATACCTTACTGAGGGTGAGTGTCGATGGAGGTCAACTACTGTGTGACAGGCCTGATACGTTACTGAGGGTGAGTGTCGATGGAGGTCAACTACTGTGTGACAGGCCTGATACCTTACTGAGGGTGAGTGTCGATGGAGGTCAACTACTGTGTGACAGGCCTGATACCTTACTGAGGGTGAGTGTCGATGGAGGTCAACTACTGTGTGACAGGCCTGATACCTTACTGAGGGTGAGTGTCGATGGGGGTCAACTACTGTGTGACAGGCCTGATACCTTACTGAGGGTGAGTGTCGATGGGGGTCAACTACTGTGTGACAGGCCTGAAACCTTACTGAGGGTGAGTGTCGATGGAGGTCAACTACTGTGTGACAGGCCTGATACGTTACTGAGGGTGAGTGTCGATGGAGGTCAACTACTGTGTGACAGGCCTTTTACCTTACTGAGGGTGAGTGTCGATGGAGGTCAACTACTGTGTGACATACCTGATACCTTACTGAGGGTGAGTGTCGATGGGGGTAAACTACTGTGTGACAGGCCTGATACCTTACCGAGGGTGAGTGTCGATGGGGGTCAACTACTGTGTGACGGGACTGATACCTTACTGAGGGTGAGTGTCGATGGGGGTCAACTACTGTGTGACGGGCCTGATACCTTACTGAGGGTGAGTGTCGATGGGGGTCAACTACTGTGTGACGGGCCTGATACCTTACTGAGGGTGAGTGTCGATGGAGGTCAACTACTGTGTGACAGGCCTGATACGTTACTGAGGGTGAGTGTCGATGGAGGTCAACTACTGTGTGACAGGCCTGATACCTTACTGAGGGTGAGTGTCGATGGAGGTCAACTACTGTGTGACAGGCCTGATACCTTACTGAGGGTGAGTGTCGATGGGGGTCAACTACTGTGTGACAGGCCTGAAACTTTACTGAGGGTGAGTGTCGATGGAGGTCAACTACTGTGTGACAGGCCTGATACGTTACTGAGGGTGAGTGTCGATGGAGGTCAACTACTGTGTGACATGCCTGATACCTTACTGAGGGTGAGTGTCGATGGGGGTCAACTACTGTGTGACAGGCCTGATACCTTACTGAGGGTGAGTGTCGATGGGGGTCAACTACTGTGTGACAGGCCTGATACCTTACTGAGGGTGAGTGTCGATGGGGGTCAACTACTGTGTGACAGGCCTGATACGTTACTGAGGGTGAGTGTCGATGGGGGTCAACTACTGTGTGACAGGCCTGATACCTTACTGAGGGTGAGTGTCGATGGGGGTCAACTAATGTGTGACAGGCCTGATACCTTACTGAGGGTGAGTGTCGATGGAGGTCAACTACTGTGTGACAGGCCTGATACCTTACTGAGGGTGAGTGTCGATGGAGGTCAACTACTGTGTGACAGGCCTGATACCTTACTGAGGGTGAGTGTCGATGGGGGTCAACTACTGTGTGACAGGCCTGATACCTTACTGAGGGTGAGTGTCGATGGGGGTCAACTACTGTGTGACAGGCCTGATACCTTACTGAGGGTGAGTGTCGATGGAGGTCAACTACTGTGTGACAGGCCTGATACGTTACTGAGGGTGAGTGTCGATGGAGGTCAACTACTGTGTGACAGGCCTGATACCTTACTGAGGGTGAGTGTCGATGGAGGTCAACTACTGTGTGAGAGGCCTGATACCTTACTGAGGGTGAGTGTCGATGGGGGTCAACTACTGTCTGACAGGCCTGATACCTTACTGAGGGTGAGTGTCGATGGGGGTCAACTACTGTGTGACAGGCCTGATACCTTACTGAGGGTGAGTGTCGATGGGGGTCAACTACTGTGTGACAGGCCTGATACCTTACTGAGGGTGAGTGTCGATGGGGGTCAACTACTGTGTGACAGGCCTGATACCTTACTGAGGGTGAGTGTCGATGGGGGTCAACTACTGTGTGACAGGCCTGATACGTTGCTGAGGGTGAGTGTCGATGGGGGTCAACTACTGTGTGACAGGCCTGATACCTTTCTGAGGGTGAGTGTCGATGGGGGTCAACTACTGTGTGACAGGCCTGATACCTTACTGAGGGTGAGTGTCGATGGAGGTCAACTACTGTGTGACAGGCCTGATACCTTACTGAGGGTGAGTGTCGATGGGGGTCAACTACTGTGTGACAGGCCTGATACCTTACTGAGGGTGAGTGTCGATGGGGGTCAACTACTGTGTGACAGGCCTGATACCTTACTGAGGGTTAGTGTCGATGGGGGTCAACTACTGTGTGACAGGCCTGATACCTTACTGAGGGTGAGTGTCGATGGGGGTCAACTACTGTGTGACAGGCCTGATACCTTACTGAGGGTGAGTGTCGATGGGGGTCAACTACTGTGTGACAGGCCTGATACGTTAATAAGGATGATATCAACAACAACCACAGTCCTCTAGTACAGGTATTCCCAAACCTGGGAATGCTTAACCCCAGGGATACGCACAATGCCGTCGAGGGTACGCCAAATAAAAATGAGATTCAAATAAAACATTTAAAAATAATAATAATACTAATAATAATAAAAAACTCTCCATTTATATTTTCCAACAGGGCTATACATTTGGGTGAGTTTTTGTTCTCGCCTGAGTAGCCTCGTTTCACTGTCATGAAATGAAACCATCTAGTGTTCGGCGAAATAACAACACAATGTCAGGGTACTGACACAGAACCCCTCCACCGGTTTCTTGTGCTCAGTGGTAGTGAATGACACTCAACCTGTCTTCATCGTAAGGGAGGTTTCTGAGTTAGAAGTGAACAAGGTGATTAGCTCACTAAAGCCAAAGATGTGTTTGGGCTGGACTCTACCTTTCTTAAAAAACTACAAAGAGTCGCTCATTGGCCCCATTATTAAGGTCACCAACATATCTTTTGGTCAGGTGGTGTTTCCAAGGGTCTGGAAGTCAGCCATAATAATGGCCATCTTTAAATTGTGTGATCCTGCTGATGTGAGTAGCTACAGGCCCATTAGTATACTACCTGGGGTGTCAACACCTGGGGTGTTGTTGAAAAGTGTGTAGCAGAGCAACTGATTGCCCACCTCAACAACAGCCCCTTCACATTACAAGATGGACAAAGGAGGTGTTGTTGGGGCTGTGTTTCTGGACCTAAGGAAGGCTTTTGATACTGTTAATCATGAGATTCTCATCACAAAATTGTCAAAGTTCAACTTTCCCCCCGATGCCTTCAGATGGATGAAATCATACCTTGAAGGCAGATCTCAGTGTGTCGGAGTGAGCAATGAGCTGTCGCCCAATCTTAGCTATTATGTAGGCGTGCCCCAAGGGTCAATACTGGGGCCCCTCCTGTTCAGCCTGCACATGAATGATTCTGAGTCTGAAGTTCAAATGTATGCTGATGATACAGTGATATTTGCATGCAAATAGCAAACAACAAGCTGCACAAGAACTCACTACTGTAATGGTCCAGGTTACAAAGTGGCTCAGTGACTCATGTTTGCATCTCAATGTGAAAAAATAGTCTTTATGTTCTTCACAAAGAGGCAAACTGATGCTACAGAGCCAGATGTCTATGTGCCAGGGGAGAAGCTCCAGCTGGTATCTGATGTTACTGAGCCAGATGTCTATGTGTCAGGGGAGAAGCTCCAGCTGGTATCTGATGTTACTGAGCCAGATGTCTATGTGCCAGGGGAGAAGCTCCAGCTGGTATCTGATGTTACTGAGCCAGATGTCTATGTGTCAGGGGAGAAGCTCCAGCTGGTATCTGATGCTACAGAGCCAGATGTCTATGTGCCAGGGGAGAAGCTCCAGGTGGTATCTGATGCTACAGAGCCAGATGTCTATGTGTCAGGGAAGAAGCTCCAGGTGGTATCTGATGCTACAGAGCCAGATGTCTATGTGTCAGGGGAGAAGCTCCAGGTGGTATCTGATGCTACAGAGCCAGATGTCTATGTGTCAGGGGAGAAGCTCCAGGTGGTATCTGATTTTAAGTGCCTTGGCATCATACTTGATTCCAACCTCTCTTTTAAAAAGAAGGTGAAAAAGGTAACTCAAATAACCAAATTCAACCTAGCTAATTTATGATTTATACGAAATTGTTCGACTACAGAGGTAGCAAATCTGTACTTCAAATCTATGATACCCCCCCACTTAACATACTGCTTTACTAGTTGGGTCCAAGCTTGCTATACAACATTGAAACCCATTCAGACTGTCTACAAACAGGCTCTCAAAGTGCTTGATAGGAAGCTCAATAGCCATCATCACTGTTACATCCTCAGAAAGCATGAGCTCCTGTGTTGGGAAAATCTTGTGCAATACACTGACGCATGTCTTGTATTTAAGATCCTAAATGGCCTGTCTCCCCCTCCCCTCAGTACTTTTGTTAAACAGAAAACCCAAACATATGGCAGCAGAGCCACAAGGTCTGCCATGAGAGGTGACTGTATAGTTCCCTTAAGGAAGAGCTCCTTTAGTAAATCCACTTTCTCTGTGAGAGCTTCCCATGTCTGGAATACATTGCCATCAGACACACACAACTGCACCACCTATCACACTTTCACAAAACACATGACTACATGGCTAGAGGGCGATCAGACTTGTGAACATAATCCCTAGTTGTGAATTTCCGCTTTCCATGTTGTCTGTTGTCTGTAGCTGGTGATGTGTGGAAACACTTTGTTGCTTTTATGGATTTTGTCTTGTTGCTTTTTGTTCTATGTTGCTCTGTCTGTATGCTACGTCTTGCTTGTTCTATGTTGCTCTGCGTGTGCTCACTGCTCATTCATTGTCTATATTGTAATTGTTTTTAATAACCTGCCCAGGGGACTACAGTTGTAAATTAGCCGGCTGGCTAAAACTGGCACTTTTACTGAAACGTTAATTAATGTGCACTGTCTCTGTAAAAATAAAATAAACTCAACTCAACTCAAATACAGGTAGCCTACTCAAATAATTAACATCCAATCACATTAACCGTTACTCTCTCGCGGGAATTCCACTAACGGTCCGTATGTAACCAAACATAGCTGCTGCTCATTCCGTTTGCTTGAAATGGATAAATTATTAAAAAAGTAAGGCCCGTGTCCATAGAGACACGTACCAGCTCTACTGTTAGTTCTGCTATTACCAGCAGTACTACACCTGCACCTGTCAATGACACAAGCTGTTCTGCTTCTACGAGCACATCCAATGCTAGCATCAGTAAATCTACATTTGTTGTTAGCCCAGTTAGCATGGACACTGACAGTTGTGAATCTGATGCAGCCGAAGAGCTACTGCCTCTTTACTCAGGAAAGCACCAAACAACAGACAGGGACGTTGGACCATCGAAGAGGCGCAAATATGATGAGAACTAAATTGATTTGGGGTTCACTTATATTGGGAATAGTGCCTTTCCTCAGCCACAGTGTGTTATCTGTGCAAAAGTACTATCTCACAACTCAATGAAACCATCACTCTTGCGCATTGAGAAACAAAACATGCCAATTGGAAAAATAAGCCACGGTAGTTTTTTGAGCGAGAATTAAGACGACTTTCGAAAAGTAATCAATGTTTAAAAGCAACATATACCATTAATAAGAAGGTGCTAAAAGCGTCTTATATGGTGAGCTACCGAGTGGCTAGAACAGACAAGCCCAATACTATTGTGGAGGACTTAATTCTTCATGCTGTCATGGATATGGCTGGGACAATGCTGGGGGAAAAGGCCCAAAAAACTACAGACAATGCCTTCATCAAACAACACTGTTTCACGGCGCATCAGTGACATGGAAAGAGATGTTCTGAAACAATTACTGCTTCGCATACAAGCCAATAAATTCTATGCGTTACAGCTGGATGAGTCAACAGACGTGGTGGGCCTGGCACAGCACCTGGTATATGTCCGCTATGTTTATGGGGAGTCAATTAAGGAAGACATCCTCTTCTGCAAACCACTGGAAACCAGGACCACCGGAGAATATATTTTTAAAGTACTGGACAGCTTTGTGACATTACTGAGAGACATAGTGGAGTGGTAACACACGTGCAAGTAGTTGCTCCCAACGCCACTTGGGTCCACTGCAGCATCCCCCGAGAGGCTCTTGGGTACACTGCAGCATCCACCGAGAGGCTCTTGGGTACACTGCAGCATCCACCGAGAGGCTCTTGGGTACACTGCAGCATCCACCGAGAGGCTCTTGCTGCCAAGGGAATGCCTGACAGCTTGAAAGACGTTTTGGACACTACAATGAAAATGTTTAACTTTGTTAAAGAAAGGCCCAAGAACTCTGGCGTATTTTCTGTACTATGCAATGATATGGGCAGCGACCATGTAACACTTTTACAACATACAGAAGTGCGCTGGTTATCAAGTGGCAAAGTATTGACACATTTTTGGGAATTGAGAGATGAGCTAAAAGTTTTCTTTACTGACCATAATTTTCACTTGTCTGACTGCTTGCATGATGAAGAGTTTCTCACACAACTGGCCTATCTGGGTGATGTTTTTCTCGCCTGATCTGAATCTATTCCATGTGAGAGACAAAATTGAGGCTAAGTTGGCGCTCTTCTCTGTCTGCATTAACAAGGACAGCACACAGGTCTTTCCATCATTGTATGATTGTTTTGTGTGAAAATGAACTCAGGCTTACAGACAATGCCAAATGTGATATTGCGAAGTACTTGATTGAGTTGGGTGCGCAATTACCCAGGTACTTTTCCAAAATGGATAACACAAACAACTGGATTCATTACCCCTTTCATACCCTGCCTCCAGCCCACTTACTGATATCTGAACAAGAGTGCCTCTTTGAAATTGCAACAAGCGGTTCTGTGAAAATGTAATTTAATCAGAAGACACTGTCAGATTTCTGGATTGGGCTGCGCTCAGAGTATCCTGCCTTGGCAAATTGAGCTGTTAAGACACTGATGCCCTTTGCAACCACGTACCTATGTGAGAGTGGATTCTCGGCCCTCACTAGCATGAACACTAAAATACCGGCAAAGACTGTGTGTGGAAAAGGATTTAAAACTGAGACTCTCTCCAATAGAACCCAACATTGCAGAGTTAAGTGCATCCTTTCAAGCACACCCTTCTCATTAACCTGTGGTGAGTTATTCACCATTTTCGATGAACAAATAAGGTTTTATATGTAAGATGGCTAAATAAAGAGTAAACTTATTGCTTATTATTTTATTATTGTTTGTGCCATTGTTCTATAAAGCTCTTTGTCACTTCCCACAAGCCGGGTTGTGACAAAAACTCACACTCATTCTTATGTTTAATAAATGTATCGTATAGTGTGTGTGTTGCAGGCTTGCAAAAAATAACATTTGAGAGTGCCCTGACCCTGGTGCAAGAGGGGGTACGCAGCTGGAGGTTGAATGTTTGAAGGGGTATGGGACTATAAAGTGTTTGAGAACCACTGCTCTATATGAACCTAGTTGAGAGAGGGAAGGACCAATAACTAGATGACAGAGGGAACAACCAATAGGGAGATGACAGAGGGAACGACCAATAGAGAGATGACAGTGGGAAGGACCAATAGAGAGATGACAGAGGGAAGGACCAATAGAGAGATGACAGAGGGAAGGACCAATAGAGAGATGACAGAGGGAACGACCAATAGAGAGATGACAGAGGGAACGACCAATAGGGAGATGACAGAGGGAACGACCAATAGAGAGATGACAGAGGGAACGACCAATAGGGAGATGACAGAGGGAAGGATCAATAGGGAGATGACAGAGGGAACGACCAATAGAGAGATGACAGAGGGAATGACCAATAGGGAGAAGACAGAGGGAACAACCAATAGGGAGATGACAGAGGGAACGACCAATAGGGAGATGACAGAGGGAACGACCAATAGGGAGATGACAGAGGGAACGACCAATAGAGAGATGACAGAGGGAACGACCAATAGAGAGATGACAGAGGGAACGACCAATAGGGAGATGACAGAGGGAAGGATCAATAGGGAGATGACAGAGGGAAGGACCAATAGGGAGATGACAGAGGGAAGGACCAATAGGGAGATGACAGAGGGAAGGACCAATAGGGAGATGACAGAGGGAAGGACCAATAGGGAGATGACAGAGGGAAGGACCAATAGGGAGATGACAGAGGGAAGGACCAATAGGGAGATGACAGAGGGAAGGACCAATAGGGAGATGACAGAGGGAAGGACCAATAGGGAGATGACAGAGGGAACGACCAATAGGGAGATGACAGAGGGAAGGACCAATAGGGAGATGACAGAGGGAAGGACCAATAGGGAGATGACAGAGGGAAGGACCAATAGGGAGATGACAGAGGGAACGACCAATAGGGAGATGACAGAGGGAACGACCAATAGGGAGATGACAGAGGGAACGACCAATAGGGAGATGACAGAGGGAAGGACCAATAGGGAGATGACAGAGGGAAGGACCAATAGGGAGATGACAGAGGGAAGGACCAATAGGGAGATGACAGAGGGAAGGACCAATAGGGAGATGACAGAGGGAAGGACCAATAGGGAGATGACAGAGGGAAGGACCAATAGGGAGATGACAGAGGGAATGACCAATAGGGAGATGACAGAGGGAAGGACCAATAGGGAGATGACAGAGGGAAGGACCAATAGGGAGATGACAGAGGGAACGACCAATAGGGAGATGACAGAGGGAAGGACCAATAGGGAGATGACAGAGGGAACGACCAATAGGGAGATGACAGAGGGAATGACCAATAGGGAGATGACAGAGGGAAGGACCAATAGGGAGATGACAGAGGGAACGACCAATAGGGAGATGACAGAGGGAAGGACCAATAGGGAGATGACAGAGGGAAGGACCAATAGGGAGATGACAGAGGGAAGGACCAATAGGGAGATGACAGAGGGAAGGACCAATAGGGAGATGACAGAGGGAACGACCAATAGGGAGATGACAGAGGGAACGACCAATAGGGAGATGACAGAGGGAATGACCAATAGGGAGATGACAGAGGGAACGACCAATAGGGAGATGACAGAGGGAAGGACCAATAGGGAGATGACAGAGGGAAGGACCAATAGGGAGATGACAGAGGGAACGACCAATAGGGAGATGACAGAGGGAATGACCAATAGGGAGATGACAGAGGGAAGGACCAATAGGGAGATGACAGAGGGAAGGACCAATAGGGAGATGACAGAGGGAAGGACCAATAGAGAGATGACAGAGGGAAGGACCAATAGGGAGATGACAGAGGGAACGACCAATAGGGAGATGACAGAGGGAAGGACCAATAGGGAGATGACAGAGGGAACGACCAATAGGGAGATGACAGAGGGAAGGACCAATAGGGAGATGACAGAGGGAAGGACCAATAGGGAGATGACAGAGGGAAGGACCAATAGGGAGATGACAGAGGGAAGGACCAATAGGGAGATGACAGAGGGAAGGACCAACAGGGAGATGACAGAGGGAACGACCAATAGGGAGATGACAGAGGGAAGGACCAATAGGGAGATGACAGAGGGAAGGACCAATAGGGAGATGACAGAGGGAAGGACCAATAGGGAGATGACAGAGGGAAGGACCAATAGGGAGATGACAGAGGGAAGGACCAATAGGGAGATGACAGAGGGAAGGACCAACAGGGAGATGACAGAGGGAACGACCAATAGGGAGATGACAGAGGGAAGGACCAACAGGGAGATGACAGAGGGAAGGACCAATAGGGAGATGACAGAGGGAAGGACCAATAGGGAGATGACAGAGGGAAGGACCAATAGAGAGATGACAGAGGGAAGGACCAATAGGGAGATGACAGAGGGAAGGACCAATAGGGAGATGACAGAGGGAAGGACCAATAGGGAGATGACAGAGGGAAGGACCAATAGGGAGATGACAGAGGGAAGGACCAATAGGGAGATGACAGAGGGAAGGACCAATAGGGAGATGACAGAGGGAAGGACCAACAGGGAGATGACAGAGGGAAGGACCAATAGGGAGATGACAGAGGGAAGGACCAATAGGGAGATGACAGAGGGAAGGACCAATAGGGAGATGACAGAGGGAAGGACCAATAGGGAGATGACAGAGGGAAGGACCAATAGGGAGATGACAGAGGGAAGGACCAATAGGGAGATGACAGAGGGAAGGACCAATAGGGAGATGACAGAGGGAAGGACCAATAGGGAGATGACAGAGGGAAGGACCAATAGGGATATGACAGAGGGAAGTACCAATAGGGAGATGACAGAGGGAATGACCAATAGGGAGATGACAGAGGGAATGACCAATAGGGAGATGACAGAGGGAACGACCAATAGGGAGATGACAGAGGGAAGGACCAATAGGGAGATGACAGAGGGAACGACCAATAGGGAGATGACAGAGGGAAGGACCAATAGGGAGATGACAGAGGGAAGGACCAATAGGGAGATGACAGAGGGAACGACCAATAGGGAGATGACAGAGGGAACGACCAATAGGGAGATGACAGAGGGAACGACCAATAGGGAGATGACAGAGGGAAGGACCAATAGGGAGATGACAGAGGGAAGGACCAATAGGGAGATGACAGAGGGAACGACCAATAGGGAGATGACAGAGGGAACGACCAATAGGGAGATGACAGAGGGAAGGACCAATAGGGAGATGACAGAGGGAAGGACCAATAGGGAGATGACAGAGGGAAGGACCAATAGGGAGATGACAGAGGGAAGGACCAATAGGGAGATGACAGAGGGAAGGACCAATAGGGAGATGACAGAGGGAAGGACCAACAGGGAGATGACAGAGGGAAGGACCAACAGGGAGATGACAGAGGGAAGGACCAATAGGGAGATGACAGAGGGAAGGACCAATAGGGAGATGACAGAGGGAAGGACCAATAGGGAGATGACAGAGGGAAGGACCAATAGGGAGATGACAGAGGGAAGGACCAATAGGGAGATGACAGAGGGAAGGACCAATAGGGAGATGACAGAGGGAAGGACCAATAGGGAGATGACAGAGGGAAGGACCAATAGGGAGATGACAGAGGGAACGACCAATAGGGAGATGACAGAGGGAAGGACCAATAGGGAGATGACAGAGGGAAGGACCAATAGGGAGATGACAGAGGGAAGGACCAATAGGGAGATGACAGAGGGAACGACCAATAGGGAGATGACAGAGGGAACGACCAATAGGGAGATGACAGAGGGAACGACCAATAGGGAGATGACAGAGGGAACGACCAATAGGGAGATGACAGAGGGAAGGACCAATAGGGAGATGACAGAGGGAAGGACCAATAGGGAGATGACAGAGGGAAGGACCAACAGGGAGATGACAGAGGGAAGGACCAATAGGGAGATGACAGAGGGAACGACCAATAGGGAGATGACAGAGGGAAGGACCAATAGGGAGATGACAGAGGGAAGGACCAATAGGGAGATGACAGAGGGAAGGACCAATAGGGAGATGACAGAGGGAAGGACCAATAGGGAGATGACAGAGGGAAGGACCAATAGGGAGATGACAGAGGGAAGGACCAATAGGGAGATGACAGAGGGAAGGACCAATAGGGAGATGACAGAGGGAAGGACCAATAGGGAGATGACAGAGGGAAGGACCAATAGGGAGATGACAGAGGGAAGGACCAATAGGGAGATGACAGAGGGAAGGACCAATAGGGAGATGACAGAGGGAAGGACCAATAGGTAGATGACAGAGGGAAGGACCAATAGGGAGATGACAGAGGGAAGGACCAATAGGGAGATGACAGAGGGAACGACCAATAGGGAGATGACAGAGGGAACGACCAATAGGGAGATGACAGAGGGAACGACCAATAGGGAGATGACAGAGGGAAGGACCAATAGGGAGATGACAGAGGGAAGGACCAATAGGGAGATGACAGAGGGAAGGACCAACAGGGAGATGACAGAGGGAAGGACCAATAGGGAGATGACAGAGGGAACGACCAATAGGGAGATGACAGAGGGAAGGACCAATAGGGAGATGACAGAGGGAAGGACCAATAGGGAGATGACAGAGGGAACAACCAATAGAGAGATGACAGAGGGAACGACCAATAGGGAGATGACAGAGGGAACGACCAATAGGGAGATGACAGAGGGAAGGACCAATAGGGAGATGACAGAGGGAAGGACCAATAGGGAGATGACAGAGGGAAGGACCAACACCGACAGAAAGTAAGAGAAAGTGAAATTGAAAAACAAAGAAAAGGGGCTGAATATTGAGAAAGAGAAGAAGAGAAACTACGGGAACATATTAAGTATTTTACCTAATTTTGTTTTACCTCTTCAACAATATGGCATATTCCTCAAGTTCCTTTGTTTGGAATTTCATAATCTTCTGCCTTGTATGAATACCACAGCTTTGCACACACCTTAGCCTCTCACAAGACTCTCTTATGGTGGGTGTGTGATTTGATTCATAATTACAATGATGGTGAAAGCTTTGAAGGAAATAAACATGGGTCTGTGAAGGAGGTCATTTGATTTTAAGTCCATTTTTTGTAATTGTAATTGTTATGACTCAACGCTGCTTGTTTTGTTAATCACTGCCATTGTGCAATCGGCATTGTGATATTTTCAGGGCTTTAAGTGACACCTGGGGCCTCGATGGCCCTCCAAATAGTGCAATCTGGAGACAATGGACGTCCATTTTGGACGTGCAGCAATGTTCTGATTGGAACAGCCTGTGTAGAAATAAAACCACAACTTCCAGAAAAATAGTACTAGTAAGTTTTTATTATTTGTTAATTTCAATTTCTATAATTTTTTCATTGCAAAGGGAGTGTGTTTTAAATGTGTGAAGTCTCCGGAGATAAATGTGTTGGAGCTTCTGAACTGGACTTCCACTGCTTTTTATTCATCACTTTTATCATTTAAAACTGCTGTGCTTTCACCTTTTACAGACTTTCATATACCTGACCAGAGGAAAAATAACCCTGAAAAAAATTCAACACATCTGAATGTGGAAATGTAAGACTTTAACTCTAAGCCAAAGTACTGTGAACGGAGAGAAAGTGACATTTCTACAAAGTTGGTCTGTTTTGTTTGTTTCGTGAAGCTTTACTTTCCTGGCAGGGATTTATGAGTATGATCTTAATCTCTCTATTATCTTTGAAGGCATTTCACCTACAGGACCTCACGAATAAGCCTAATCTGAAGAAAATAGAGAAATATGGAGTTCTGGCCCTGACTGATAAAAACAGGCTTTTTTGTTCTGTGTTCTTTTCCCCCGTTTGAGGACAAAACAGTCATCTTTTTAAGCACTTTAAGAGGCACCAACCTTTAATCAAGAAGCAAGGTGACCGCATATTCTGGTCTGGTTATCAGGCCTGTTCAGAACACAGAAGAAACACACACATACACACACACACTCACACACAGTCACACACACACACAAATGGTCTCTTGGGACGCGTGTGTGTGTGTGTTTGTGTGTCTGTGTGCATGTGTGCGTGTGTGCGTGTGTGCGTGTGTGCGCGTGTGCGCGTGTGTGCGTGTGTGCGTGTGTGTGCGTGTGTGCATGTGTGTGTGTGTGTGTGTGTGCGCGTGTGTGTGCGTGTGCGTGTGTGTGTGTATGCGTATCCGGATCTCATTGGCTTTTTACATTGAGGTTTTGAAATCTGATGGCGTATAAGATCTATTTAATTAACAATGTTATATAACCTCAATGCAACTCTCTGTGAAGATTTCACAACCTCAATGCAAAAAAAGGCCATACACATTATCCACATCCTCATACAGAATGGACACACTGCATTTCTCAACTCAAGACCATTGGGAGATGATATTCTTTAGTCGTAATAGATTCTGTCGGCTCCACTTTAGTATTTTCTGCTCCTTTTCAAAAGATTGTTCTGAAGTTCAGGGGGAAAATAAATTACTTTTAAAAGGAGCTCTCTGGATGAAAGGAAAACACAGAGAGATGATTTAGATTGCTATTCAAGTGCCATTTCTCATAGTCACATTTTGCATTGCTAACAGTCCAAAAATAACATAGTACATGTATAACGTTTCGGGTAAGACTACGACTGTGTTGAAGTAACAATGTTTATTAAAGCAACAGGGGCAGGAAAACGACAGGTCAAGGCAGGCAGGGGTCGATAATCCAGAGTAGTGGGGAAAAGATACAGGACGGGAGGCTGGCACAGGGTCAGGTCAGAGAGAGGTCGGTAATCCAGATTAGGGGCAATGGTACAGTACGACAGGCAGGCTCAGAGTCTGGTGCAGGAAGAGTGGTCAGGCAGGTGGGCTCAGAGTCCGGACAGGCAAGGGTCAAAACCAGGAGAGTGAGAAAAAGCAGGAGCTGAGAAAAATGCTGCTTGACTTGACAAACAAGGCGTGCTGGCAAAAGACAAACAGAGAATACAGGTATAAATACACAGGGGATAATAGGGACGATGGGCGAAACCTGGAGGGGGATGGAGACAAGCACAAACAGATCAGGGCGTGACAACATGAATACACGTATATATTGAGTGTACAAAACATTAAGAACACCTTCCTAATATTTAGTTGCACCCTCTTCTGCCATCAGAACAGCCTCAATTCATTGGGGTATGGACTCTACAAGGTATCAAAAGCATTCCACAGGGATGCTGGCCCATGTTGACTCCAATGCTTCACACAGTTGTGTCAAGTTGCCTGATAGTGGATCCCTACTCCAAATAGCTTGTTCCATCTCATCTCATAGATTATCAATTGATTGAGATCTGGTGACTGGCAGGCCACTGCAGTAAGCTGAATTCACTGTCATGTTTGTGGAACCATTCCTGGACAATTCTATCCTTGCGATATTGGGCATTATCCAGTAGAAAAAATACATTCACAGATGGATACACTGCTGCACCTGGTTGGGGGATGCAGCTGATTGGCAATGATGCTCACATATCCTGTGGCATTCAAACGTTGCTCCACTTTTATCAAGGGCCATGAAAACACACCATCACACTACTACCACCATCTTGCGATGTTGACACGATGGATGGTGTAGTTGGATCTCCAGACAGGCTAAACTAAATACTACCTGAACCCTGTTTTTCTGTTGCTAAGTGGGTAAGTAAGAGCATAACTAGGTTGCTAAGTGGGTAAGTAAGAGCATAACTAGGTTGCTAAATGGGTAAGTAAGAGCATAACTAGGTTGCTAAGTGGGTAAGTAAGAGCATAACCAGGTTGCTAAGTGGGTAAGTAAGAGCATAACTAGGTTGCTAAGTAGGTAAGTAAGAACATAACTAGGTTGCTAAGTGGGTAAGTAAGAGCATAACTAGGTTGCTAAGTGGGTAAGTAAGAGCATAACTAGGTTGCTAAGCATGGATCGACAACATATGTGTTGAAGAGGCTGCTCCTCTGTCTCCGTAGACAACATGATGATTATCCTGCTGGGAGGTTAGTGGTTTAGGAAAAGAACACCATGGAAATAAGTGTGCTGAACTGTGTGACTAAGACAATACATACAGTGGCTTCCAAAAGTATTCACTCCCTTGGCATTGTTGTCACGTTCTGACCTTAGTTCCTTTTGTATGTTTCTATTTTAGGTTGGTCAGGGTGCGTGAGTTGGGGTGGGCATTCAATGTTTTTGTTCTATGTTTGGTATTCCTATGTGTTTGGCCTGGTATGGTTCCCAATCAGAGACAGCTGTACAATCGTTGTCTCTGATTGAGAACCATACTTAGGTAGCCTGTGTTCCCACGATGATTTGTGGGTTGTTGCTTTCTGTTTAGTGTATGTCACCTGACAGAACTGTTTCGTTTCTTCCATTTCACTTTGTTATTTTGTTTTGTGTTTTCAGTCTAATAAATTAACATGGACACTTACCACGCTGCCCATTGGTCCGATATTTCATACTCGATGTCAGACGACGAAGAGATCCGTTACAATTGTTCCTATTTTGTTGCCTTACAACCTGGAATTAAAATGTATTTTTTGAGGGTTTTTATCATTTGATTTATGCCTACCACTTTGATGATGCAACATATTTTTTATTGTAAAATAAACAACTAAGACAAAAAAACATAAAACTTGAGCGTGCATAACTATTCACCAACCCGAAGTCAATACTTTGTAGAGCCACCTTTTGCAGCAATTACAGCTGCAATTATCTTGGGGTATGTCTCTATAAGCTTGGCACGTCTAGCCACTGCTCCAGCTCCTTCAAGTTGGATGGGTTCTGCAGTCTTTAAGTCATACCACAGATTCTCAATTGGATTGACGTCTGGGCTTTGACAAGGTCATTCCAAGACATTTAAATATTTCTCCTTAAACCACTCGAGTGCTGCTTTAGCAGTATGTTTACAGTCATTGTCCTGCTGGAAGGTGAAACTCCGTCCCAGTCTCAAATATCTGGAAGACTGAAACAGGTTTACCTTTAGGAATTTCCCTGTATTTAGTGCCATCCATCATTCCTTCAATTCTGACCAGTTTCCCAGTCCCTGCCGATGAAGAATATCCCAACAGCATGATGTTGACACCACCATGCTGTGGGGATGGTATTCTCGGGGTGATGGGAGGTATTGGGTTTGTGCCAGAAAAAGCTCACTTTTAGTCTCATCTGATCAGAGTACCTTCTTCCATATGTTTGGGGAGTCTCCCACTTGCCTTTTGGCGAACACCAAACGTGTTTGCTTATTTTTTTCTTTAAGCAATAGATTTTTTCTGGCCACTCTTCGGTAAAGCCCAGCTCTGTGGAGTGTACGGCTTAAAGTAGTCCTATGGACAGATACTCCAATCTCCACTGTGGAGCTTTGCAGCTCCATCAGGGTTATCTTTGCTCTCTTTGTTGTGTCTCTGATTAATGCCCTCCTTCCCTGGTCCATGAGTTTTGGTGGGCGGCCCTCTCTTGACAGGTTTGGTGTGGCGACATATTCTTTCAATTTTTTATAATGGATTTATTGGTGCTCCGTGGGATGTTCAAAGTTTCTGATATTCTTTTATAACGCAACCCTGATCTGTACTACTCCACAACTATGTCCCTGACCTCCTTGGTCTTCATGGTGTCACTTGCTTGGTGGTGCCCCTTGCTCAGTGGTGTTGCAGACCCTAGTGTCACGCTGGTATAAAGGATTTTGGAGACAGGCGCAGGAATACACAATGGGGGTTTTAATACACCCAAAACAAACACGTATACTAAAACACTGCACTGGGCTGTACCCAAACAAAAGAGTGAGGGTAAACCTCGTTGAACACCACGGGATGATACCCGTAATACACAATATACAGTATAAAGCACGCACGCAGCTTAAAGACTTCTTCAGGCTAGGGTCCTTCTTATCTCAATTTCCGCCTAATTGGCGTGCCAAAAGTAAACTGCCTGTTGCTCAAAGCCTGAAGCCAGGATATACATATTTTTTTGTACCTTTATTTAACTAGGCAAGTCAGTTAAGAACAAATTCTTATTTTCAATGACGGCCTAGGAAATAATTGTTACCGTTGGAAAGAAAACTCTCTGAAGTTTATAGAAATGATTAAATAACGTAGGAGGCTATAACATAATAGATATAGTAGGAAAAATCAAAAGAAAAATCAACCAGATTTTTTTTTTGGAGAGCCCATGTCCTTACTATGGAAAGTATATAGAAATAATTGAATCTAGCTCCCAGTATTTAATTCCTATGGCTTCCACTGGGTGTCAGTCTTTGTTCAAGATTGCAGGATTGTTTCTTGCAAAACAAGTAAGAAATATGGGTTTTAGTAGAAGGACACCTGCTTGAAAATTGGTGTGACAACGCGCACCTGCTAATATTGGTTTCGCATTGAACATACTTCTTTCTGTATGAGATATTGTAGTTTGATTACATTTTAGGGTATCTGAGGATTAAAGAGAATCGTATTTTGACTTGTTGAAACAAAGTTTAGGGGTAGATTTTCAGAATCCTATCTTGGCATGTTGAACGAGTGGATTACTCAAATCGATGGCCTCAACTAAACTGACTTTTTGCGATATAAAGAAGGACATTATCTAACAAAACGACACTAAATGTTATAGCTGGGACCCTTTGGATGACAAATCAGAGGAAGATTTTCAAAAAGTATGTGAATATTTAATTGCTATTTGTAAATTTATGAAACCTATTCTGGTGGAAAAATATATTGATTTGGGGCGAAGTCCTCAAACAATCGCATGACATACTTTCGCTGTAATGGCTACAGTAAATCAGACAGTGCAGTTAGATTAACAAGAATTGAATGACTCCAACCTAAGTGTATGTAATCTTCCGACATCAACTGTAGGGCACTTGTATGTACCTAAATGTTTAATATACATCATCGTTGTGATTATTTATTTGAATTGCATGCCCTCCAGCTTCACCGGAAGTTGTCCCGCTAGCGGGACTTCTATCCCAGAGAGGATAACAGCCACACTAACCTATAGGTACTCACACCACCAACAGACATGGGAGCAATAATCAACAGCCCAATGGAAATCAAAGGGAACACATCTTTTTTTAAATGTTTGTTTTTCCTTTATTTAACTAGGCAAGTCAGTTAAGAACAAATTCTTATTTTCAATGACGGCCTAGGAACAGTGGGTCAACTGCCTTGTTCATGGGCAGAACTAGAGATTTTTACCTTGTCAGCTCTGGGATTCAATCTTACAGCCTTCCGGTTACTAGTCCACCGCTCTAACCACTAGGCTACCTGCCACCCCTATACATGTACCAATCAGTGGGGATAGGGGACAGGTGTGCACAGTGAACGTTCCGGAGGGATCCGTGACAACTAGGGCCTTTCAGAACAGGTGTAAATACACTGAGATCATGTGACAGATCATGTGACACTTAGATTGCACACAGGTGGACTTTATTTAACTAATTCTGTGACTTCTGAAGGTAATTGGTTGTACCAGATCTTGTTTAGGGGCTTCACAGCAAAGGGGGTGAATATATATGCATGCATCACTTTTTCATTTTTTATTTTGTAGAATTTGTTTTTAACAAGTTGTTTTTTTTATTTCACTTTGTCACGCCCTGACCGTAGATTGCTTTGTATGTTTCTATTTGTTCTATGTTTGTACTTCTATGTGTTTGGCCTGGTATGGTTCCCAAACAGAGGCAGCTGTCAATCGTTGTCTCTGATTGAAAACCATACTTAGGCAGCCTGTTTTCACCCTTGAGTTGTGGGTAGTTGTTTTCTGTTTTGTGTGTATCACCTGACAGAATTATTTAGTTCTTGTTATTCCTCGTTGTTATTTTGTTTAGTGTTCAGTTTTGATTAAATTTACAACATGAACACTTACCACGCTGCACCTTGGTCCTCTCCTTCTTCCTCCTACGACGATCATTATACACTTCACCAATTTGGACGATTTTGTGTATGTTCATCACATGGAATCCAAATAAAAATACATTTAAATTACAGGTTGTAACGCTAAAAAATAGGACAAAAGCCAAGAGGGATGAATACTTTTGCAAGGCACTGCATGTTTGTTTGTGTTTGTGTTTTTGAGTGTGTGTGTGAGAGCGAGAGTGTGTATCTGCCTTCCTGCATTCTTCCGTGTCTGTGTGCGTGCATGTGTTTGCGTGTGTGTGTGTGTCGTGTATCTACATGCCTCAGGTCTCATTGGTATGACAGGGGCTTTGAAGGGGGGGGGGGGGGGTTAGGGGACTATTTTGTTCCAATGCAGTACAACAAGTCAGTTCCCAAGGACATAGCATTACCATTCAAAGAAACAAAAATGTTTCAGATAGGCAGCAGCCTCTCTTCCCCCCCCCATTGGGGCTGAGAACAGCAAAGAGGAGGACAAAAGGGAAGAGAGGATAGTCTTTGAAGTGAAGTGTTCAGACTGGTCAATAGAGTCTGCTGACCCTTCACGTTTCATATTGAATGAAGGTTTCCATTTCCTCGGCTGTTGTGTTGCCCAGGCCTCTCCGTTGTTATGCTACCAGGGTGCTGCATTCCGTCATACTGCTGATGCTAGGGCATTTCTGCATCTGATTAAACTGCTGGGATTAGCTCAAATGCAAATGTGTGTTTGTGTGTGTGCGTGTGTGTGTGTGTGTGTGTGTGTGTGTGTGTGTGTGTGTGCGTGCGTGTGTGTGTGTGTGTGTGCGTGTGTGCGTGTGTGTGTGCGTGTGTGTGTGTGCGTGTGTGTGTGTGTGTGTGTGTGTGTGTGTGTGTGCGTGTGTGTGTGTGTGTGTGTGTGTGTGTGTGTGTGCGTGTGTGTGTGTGTGTGTGTGTGTGTGTGTGCGTGTGTGTGTGTGCGTGTGTGTGTGTGTGTGTGTGTGTGTGTGTGTGTGTGTGTGTGTGTGTGTGTGTTTGTCCGCAGAAGAAGCTGTATGACATCAATGCTTTTCTTTGAAATACTTGCACGGTCTCACGCAACCGTGTGTACAGACGAACTTTTAACAAGAGATACACACAGTACACAACTCAGCTGACCATTAACAGTCAGACTCAAACACGGCCAGTATCATGTCTAGGTCCACTAACGTCACCACGACAGACGGCCTTCTGCACACTGTGGGAGAAATCACATTTATGAAAATGATTGGGAATGCTGGCATAAGAATGAATAAGAATAAGAATAAGACTTCTTTGAAAAACCTGGGTGAGCGTTCCAGGAAACAACAAATAAAAAGGCATCACAAGATTAACATTCAGGAAAGAGAGAAATGTAATTAGGATAATTGCATTGCGGATGCTTAAATTATCAGCATTTCCCATTGGGGCTTTTGTGAAGGCTATCTTTGAGTATGGGTTTACTGGTAGATGCTGTCGATTTGCATAGACCTACTGTAAGCATAGACTCAACCTAATGGGATTCTCAGTGATTAGATTTAACAGACAAAGAATGTTGTACTTGTATGCCACTGAGGTCAGTTTAGCATATATGTAGATTGAATGATCCACCCATTCGTTTGATTAGTTCCAGAGTCTTCTGTCATGTTGGCTTGCAGGTGGGGCCTCTATTGAGTGAAGTGTCCAGTTTTGCGTGACATGAATACAGTAACAACATGGTGTAGAATACAGTAACAACATAATGTAAGATACAGTAACAACATGGTGTAGAATACAGTAACAACATGGTGTATAATACAGTAACAACATGATGTAAGATACAGTAACGACGTGGTGTAAGATACAGTAACAATATGATGTAGAATACAGTAACAACATGGTGTAGGATACAGTAACAACATGGTGTAAGATACAGTAACAACATGATGTAGAATACAGTAACAACATGATGTAAGATACAGTAACAACATGGTGTAGAATACAGTAACAACATGGTGTAGAATACAGTAACAACATGATGTAAGATACAGTAACAACATGATGTAAGATACAGTAACAACATGGTGTAGAATACAGTAACATGGTGTAAGATACAGTAACAACATGGTGTAAGATACAGTAACAACATGATGTAGAATACAGTAACAACATGGTGTAAGATACAGAAACAACATGATGTAGAATACAGTAACAACATGGTTTAGAATATAGTAATAACATGGTGTAGAATACAGTAACAACATGGTGTAAGATACGGTAACAACATGGTGTAAGATACAGTAACAACATTATGTAGAATACAGTAACAACATGGTGTAAGATACAGCAAGAACATGATGTAGAATACAGTAACAACATGGTGTAGAATACAGTAACACAATGGTGCAGGATACAATAACAACATGATGTAAGATACAGTAACAACATGGTGTAGAATACAATAACAACATGATGTAGAATACAGTAACAACATGGTGTAAGATACAGCAACAACATGATGTAGAATACAGTAACAACATGGTGTAGACTACAGTAACAAAATGGTGCAGGATACAATAACAACATGATGTAAGATACAGTAACAACATGGTGTAGAATACAGTAACAACATGATCTAGAATACAGTAACAACATGGTGTAAGATACAGTAAAAACATGGTGTAAGATACAGTAACACCATGATGTATGATAGAGTATCAACATGGTGTAGAATACAGTATCAAAATGGTGTAGAATACAATAACAACATGGTATAGAACACAGTAACAACATGATGTAGAATACAGTAAATACATGGTGTAGAATACAGTAACAACAGGTATAGAATACAGTAACATAATGACATAGGATACAATAACAACATGATGTAGGATATAGTAACAACAGGTATAGAATACAGTAACTTAATGACATAGGATACAGCATTAAATGATGTAGAATACAGTAACATAATGACATAGGATACAATAACAACATGATGTAGGATACAGTAACAACATGGTTTAGAATACAGTAACATAATGACTTAGGATACAGTAACAACATGATGTAGGATACAGTAACAACAGGTGTAGAATACAGTAACATAATGACAAAGGATACAATAACAACATGATGTAGGATACAGTTGCAACAGGTATAGAATACAGTAACATAATGACATAGGATGCAGTAATTAAATGATGTAGAATACAGTAACATAATGACATATGATACAATAACAACATGATGTAGGATATAGTAACAACAGGTATGGAATACAGTAACATAATGACATAGGATACAGCAATTAAATGATGTAGAATAAAGTAACATAATGACATAGGATACAATAACAACATGATGTAGGATACAGTAACAACATGGTTTAGAATACAGTAACATAATGACTTACAATACAGTAACAACATGATGTAGGATGCAGTAACAACAGGTGTAGAATACAGCAACATAATGACAAAGGATACAATAACAACATGATGTAGAATAGAGTAACATAACGATGTAGGGTACAGCAACAACAGGTATAGAATACAGTAACATACTTACTTAGGATACAGTAACAACAGGTATGGAATACAGAAACATAATGACTTAGCATACAGTAACAACAGGTATAGAATACAGCAGCATGATGACGTAGGATACAGGAACAACATATATAGAATACAGTCCATAATGACTTAGCATACAGTAACAACATGTATAGAATACAGTAACATAATGACTTAGCATAAAGTAACAACAGGTATAGAATACAGAAACATAATGACTTAGCATACAGTAACAACAGGTATAGAATACATTAACATAATTACTTAGAATACAGTAACAACAGGTATAGAATACAGTAACATAATGACTTAGCATACAGTAACAACAGGTATAGAATACAGTAACATAATTACTTAGGATACAGTAACAACAGGTATAGAATGCAGAAACATAATAACTTAGGAAACAATAACAACATGATGTAGAATAGAGTAACATAATGACTTAGCATACAGTAACAACAGGTACAGAATACAGTAACATAATAACTTAGGATACAGTAACAACATGTATAGAATACAGAAACATATTGACTTAGGATACAGTAACAACAGGAATAGAATACAGCAGCATGATGACGTAGGATACAGGAACAACATGTATAGAATACAGTAACATAATGACTTAGCATACAGTAACAACATGTATAGAATACAGTAACATAATGACTTAGCATAAAGTAACAACAGGTATAGAATACAGAAACATAATGACTTAGCATACAGTAACAACAGGTATAGAATACATTAACATAATTACTTAGAATACAGTAACAACAGGTATAGAATACAGTAACATAATAACTTAGCATACAGGAACAACAGGTATAGAATACAGAAACATAATGACTTAGGATACAGTAACAACGTGATGTAGAATAGAGTAACATAATGACTTAGCATACAGTAACAACAGGTATAGAATACAGTAACATAATGACTTAGCATACAGTAACAACAGGTATAGAATGCAGAAACATAATAACTTAGGAAACAATAACAACATGATGTAGAATAGAGTAACATAATGACTTAGCATACAGTAACAACAGGTACAGAATACAGTAACATAATAACTTAGGATACAGTAACAACATGTATAGAATACAGAAACATATTGACTTAGGATACAGTAACAACAGGTATAGAATACAGCAGCATGATGACGTAGGATACAGGAACAACATGTATAGAATACAGTAACATAATGACTTAGCATACAGTAACAACATGTATAGAATACAGTAACATAATGACTTAGCATAAAGTAACAACAGGTATAGAATACAGAAACATAATGACTTAGCATACAGTAACAACAGGTATAGAATACATTAACATAATTACTTAGAATACAGTAACAACAGGTATAGAATACAGTAACATAATGACTTAGCATACAGTAACAACAGGTATAGAATACAGTAACATAATTACTTAGGATACAGTAACAACAGGTATAGAATGCAGAAACATAATAACTTAGGATACAATAACAACATGATGTGGAATAGAGTAACATAATGACTTAGCATACAGTAACAACAGGTATAGAATACAGTAACATAATTACTTAGGATACAGTAACAACAGGTATAGAATGTAGAAACATAATGACTTAGGATACAGTAACAACGTGATGTAGAATAGAGTAACATAATGACTTAGCATACAGTAACAACAGGTATAGAATACAGTAACATAATTACTTAGGATACAGTAACAACAGGTATAGAATACAGAAACATAATGACTTAGGATACAGTAACAACGTGATGTAGAATAGAGTAACATAATGACTTAGCATACAGTAACAACAGGTATAGAATACAGTAACATAATGACTTAGCATACAGTAACAACATGTATAGAATACAGTAACATAATGACTTAGCATACAGTATGCTCACAGTACAGAAGGTAGATCTTATAAGAACTCCATATGTGTATTACATTATGCTAAATCAATTTACATTACATCAATGCCTGGAAGAAGCAAAACTGAGACTTAAGTCAGAGTCTGTTTGATTGAGTGGGTCTGCAGTGCACAAGGAGGAAAACACTGTTCAACACCACCATCCCTCCCCTCCACAGTGAATTAGAATTGATAATTCAACAATCTGGCTTTGTTTTCCAAGGAATGATAAAGAGTTTGCTGACCCTGTCAGCAAAAATGACTGCTACCAAAGCAACTTCAGCAGCAACCTGCCACACGCCACCCTTCCTCTGCAGGTAACCCACCCCCCCCCCCCACACACCGCCCTTCCACTGCAGGTTAACCCCCCCCCACACACCGCCCTTCCACTGAAGGTTAACCCCCCCCCCCCACATTGCGCCCTTCCACTGCAGGTTAAACCCCCCCCCTCCCACACCGCCCTTCCACTGCAGGTTAAACCCCCCTCCCACACCGCCCTTCCACTGAAGGTTAAACCCCCCCCACACACCGCCCTTCCACTGAAGGTTAACCCCCCCAACACACTGCCCTTCCACTGCAGGTTAAACCCCCCTCCCACACCGCCCTTCCACTGAAGGTTAAACCCCCCCTCCCACACCGCCCTTCCACTGCAGCTAAACCCCCCACACACATACACGCCGCCCTAACATTGCAGCTCAACTCCCCTCCCCCTCCTGTTATCTACACAATACCACCACTACCTCTTCCCCCTCTCTCTCTCTGTCGCTCTCTAGCACATGCTGAATGACCCACACACACACACACACACACACACACACACACACACACACACACACACACACACACACACACACACACACACACACACACACACAGATACACCCTGTCCTAAGCACGACGTGTCAGAAGACGCCTAGTCAAAACCTTGAACTCCAAATCAATGAGAGGAATTGAGACTGGCCTCTGTGCTGTTTACAGCACAATATGAGCTCTCTGTTGTTGAAGGGCTGAGTGACGTGTTTGCTGTGACAGCGCACACTGACACGGGCAAACGATACGTTCCACCGAGACACGCCACCTGGTCGGTAGTGTGTGTTCCATTTCTTAGTCAATATTCTGTGACCCGACAACTGTCATTCAAGGGGCTATTTTTTTTTCTCCATTGCAGCACTTTGCTGAAAGACACTAGCCCAAGTGATCCGTTGGGAGAAGGAGGAGGATTTGATCAAATAGCAAATATAAAAATGTTACACATCACAACAAAGTTGGAGGGTGTATTTGTCTAAGCTGTTTACAGTGAGTATTATCTGGATTACAACTTCCCCACAGGATAATACTGAAATTTGAAAATGAAAACAAAACTAACAAGTGTAAACAAAATGGCCGACATACCGTATAATTTTTGGGGGGGTTTGTTAGCTTTCCTATTCCTTCGAGGTTGAGTGTTATCCTGCCTCCCTGATCACAGTCGACAGTAAACACAATCTTTCATATGTGTTGACAGACGGTTCCTCTCTTAGCTTGCTTCCCCAGCGTTTTCCATTAGCGCTATTTTGCCCTACCAAGCAAAAAGGCAGTAACAGCTCATAGCGTAGATCTGAGAAAAACACTAGCTTTGATTTACCTCGGTTTCACAGTAACTTTATACAGTTACTGCTAACATGACCCCCATTCTCTCTAAAACACAATACAATAGAGGCAGGACACTTGTCCGCATGATTATTTAAGGTAAAGCTAAAATTACATTAACTCATTTTTGACCAAATGAGCAGTTACTGCCTTTTTTTTTGCTTGGTAGAGCAGTATTGACCTGAATCTTTTTAGGTGGTAGAGAAGTCCGGCCCAAATCCACTGGTACTCCAACCTCACCAGATTGACACTGCTCCAGAGTTGAGTAACTCCATTGATTTCATTTCACAGGCTATTGGATTAGTTGTATCATAACACCCACAACGAGATTGGGTTGGCATGGATTTTCTCCTGTCGGGTCAAAAGGCCTAGACAATAATAGTTTTTTTTATTACTTTTTGGCCCTTCCAACCACATATCCATAGATCACATTTATGTCAACTGGTCAGTATTGCACATTAAATATATATATATATATTTTGTTTGTCAATTTCATTGTAAAAGGACCAATGAGCAACAACACGTGAAGTTTAAAGGATCACTTCAAAATTTGGTGCCAAGTTAAGAGTATATATAATTTTTGTCATTAATTAAGGTATGTATTATACATTTTCAACAATTTTCGATCCTAAAGTTAGAAATGAGCAAAGGCTTTGATTTATGTTCCAACAGATGGAGAGGGGTTTTAGAAAAAAATATAGCAGTAAAAGTCTTAAAAGATATCAGAAATACTTCAAAACAAAGTATTGTTTAAGTTAAGATCCTTGCCAACGTTAATAACAACATCATATTTTGCTGAAATGACTTGCATTCTCCAAGTTTAAGAAATATTTTCTAGTGTCTTGTTATTCTGTTAGAAAAAAAAAAACACATATCGTTGATATATTTTCTAATTCCTCTTCCTCATGAGGAGGGAGGATTAAGAAAGTTCATAGGAAGTAGATGTACCAGTTATCAAAAGTGTTTTTACTGAAAATATATATATATTTTTTTTTTTCCAAGTTATTTAAATTGGTCAACAGAATGACTGCAATTGAATTAGCCAAATTTGGTAATGATAGTAAAAACAAACCACAGTTGTGTTACCCGCTGCTGTCGTCTTGTCCTCTGGCATATCGTTATGTTCAGCTCATAACTGTGAAAACAGTCTTGGCAACACCTCCTTCTAGCTCTCTCGCGCTCTCTCTCTCTCTCTATCTGTCCTGCTCTTTCCCTGTCTCTTTATCTCTTCACCTCTCTCTCCCTCTCTCTCTCTCTCTCTCTCTCTCTCTCTCTCTCTCTCTCTCTATCTCTCCTGCTCTTTCCTTGTCTCTTCATCTCTTCACCTCTCTCTCTCTCTCTCTCTCTCTCTATCTCTCCTGCTCTTTCCCTGTCTCTTCATCTCTTCACCTCTCTCTCACTCTCCCCCTCTCTCCCTCTCTCTCTCTCTCTCTCTCTCTCTCTCTCTCTCTCTCTCTCTCTCTCTCTCTCTATCTCTCCTGCTCTTTCCCTGTCTCTTCATCTCTTCACCTCTCTCTCTCTCTCCCCCTCTCTCCCTCTCTCTCTCTCTCTCTCTCTCTCCCTCTCTCTCTCTCTCTCTCTTGTCATCTCTCTCTCCCTCTCTCTCTCGTCATCTCTCTCTCCCTCTCTCTCTCTCTCTCTCTTGTCATCTCTCTCTCCCTCTCTCTCTCTCTCTCTCCCTCTCTCTCTCTCTCTCTTGTCATCTCTCTCTCCCTCTCTCTCTCGTCATCTCTCTCTCCCTCTCTCTCTCTCTCTCTCTCTGTTTTTCTCTCTCGCTCTAATCTTGTGAAACATAGGCGTCAGTGAATGGTTCAGATTTGGTCCATTCCATACGGTCTTGTTTGGCGGGGCGCTCAATAGAACAATAGCCGATGTTGAGAATAATGGCCAATTCAGGACACATCACAGTGAATACATCACAGAATCGTAATTATACATTTCTGTATAATACAGATCAGAGACCGATGATGTCATTCTGATACCGTCATTCTGTTATCAGGTGTTAATCTACATAACTTCACTTACTGTAGTTCCAAACCAAAGGAGATTTATTCAAACTCATTTTCATAGCTGACACCCCATTCTTTTTTTGCGACCATCTTTGAATCTTAATTCAGAGTAGATCTTTCACAGAGATTTTGGAAAACTTTGTCACATAACAAACTGATGGAGATTTTACCTTCATTCTGTTACGAAGCTTTATATCTCCACTGTTCTTCAAGTAAGTGTCAGTGTCCTATCACGCATTCTAGCATGCTACATGCTTAAACTACATACTATTTACTAATCGTTGCAAGCTATTTAGCCTGTACCTTTTAATAAAAGGTACAGGCTAAATAATAAAAGGTACAGTATACCACGGCAGCAACAGGCTGGGTATAGGCAGACTATGACATTAGACCTAAACCGTAGAAGACCATATGTCCACATATTCTGACTTAGAAAATGTGGACAACTACAAACACCTAGGTGTCTGGTTAGACTGTAAACTCTCCTTCCAGACTCACCACAAACATCTCCAATCCAAAATTAAATCTAGAATTGGCTTTCTATTTAACAACACAGCATCCTTCACTCATGCTGCCAAACATACCCTTGTAAAATGGACCATCCTACCGATCCTCGACTTTGGCGATGTCATTTACAAAATATCCTTCAATACCCTACTCAATAAATTGGATGCAGTCTATCACAGTGCCATCCGTTTTGTCACCAAAGCCCCATATACTACCCACCACTGCGACCTGTACGCTCTCGTTGGCTGGCCCTCGCTTCATACTCGTCGCCAAACCCACTGGCTCCAGGTCAACTACAAGACCCTGCTAGGTAAAGTCCCCCCTTATCTCAGCTCGCTGGTCAACATAGCAGCACCCACCTGTTGGACACGCTCAAGCAGGTATATCTCTCTGGTCACCCCCAAAACCAATTCTTCCTTTGGCCGCCTCTCTTTCCAGTTCTCTGCTGCCAATGACTGGAACGAAACACTTATCTCCCTCACTAGCTTAAAGCACCAGCTGTCAGAGCAGCTCACAGATTATTGCACCTGTACATAGCCCACCTATAATTTAGCCCAAACAACTACCTCTTTCCCTACTGTATTTATTTATTTCTTTATTTTGCTCCTTTGCACCCCATTATTTTTATTTCTACTTTGCACATTCTTCCACTGCAAATCTACCATTCCAGTGTTTTACTTGCTATATTGTATTTACTTCACCACCTTGGCCTTTTTTTTGCCTTTACCTCCCTTATCTCACCTCATTTGCTCACATTGTATATAGACTTATTTTTCTACTGTATTATTGACTATGTATTTGTTTTACTTCATGTGTAACTCTGTTTTGTTGTATGTGTCGAACTGCTATGCTTTATCTTGGCCAGTTCGCAATTGTAAAGGTGAAATAAAAAATAGAAAATAAAATAGAAAATAAAAATATATATATCTATCCTATTTAAAAAGGAAACAGATAAATCGGTTCCATTTAAACATATTTCTTCATGATAGCAAAGTGCTGTAACATATACAAATGAAATCAAATAGCCTAGCACACCCCAAAACTTTTCAATGTTGAAATCAAAAGGCTATTGCAATGTGGACAGTCAGTCGAACAATGTGGACAGTCAGTCGAACAATGTGGACAGTCAGGTGCATGGGAAATTCAGAACCTCTGGACTGTAACGTAATAAACTGAAGCACTGATCAGCGAACCAGATCAGAATGACTGCTGAGGCTTGATTCATAAATTAAATCATTAAATAGGTAGTCTTCAAAACTAAGACGGTACGTACATATATACATACAGTGGCTTGTGAAAGTATTCCCCCTTCTTGGCATTTTCCCTATTTTGTTGCCTTACAACCTGGAAATAAAATAGATTTTTGGGAGGTTTGTTTCATTTGATTTACACAACATGCCTACCACTTTGAAGATGCAAAACATTTTTTATTGTGAAACAAAAAAGAAATTAGACAAAAAAAATGAAAACTTGAGTGTGCATAACTGTTCACCCCCCCAAGTCAATACTTTGTAGAGCCACCTTTTGCAAAAATTACAGCTCCTAGTCTCTTGGGGTATGTCTCTATTAGCTTGGCACATCTAGCCACTGGGATTTTTCCCATTCTTCAAGGCAAAACTGCTCTAGCTCCTTCAAGTTGGATGGGTTCAGCTGGTGTCCAGCAATCTTTAAGTTATACCACAGATTCTCAATTGGATATCTATTTAAATGTTTCCCCTTAAACCACTTGAGTGCTGCTTTAGCAGTATGCCTAGGGTCATTGAACTGCTGGAAGGTGAACCTCCGTCCCAGTCTCAAATCTCTGGAAGACTGAAACAGGTTTCCCTCAAGAATTTTCCTGTATTTAGCGCCATCCATCATTCCTTCAATTCTGACCAGTTTCCTAGTCCCTGTCGATGAAAACCATCCCCACAGCATAATGCTGCCGCTAACATGCTTCACTGTGGGGATGGTGTTCTCAGGGTGATGCGAGGTGTTGGGTTTGCATCAGACATAGTGTTTTCATTGACGGCCAAAAAGCTACATTTTAGTCTCATCTGACCAGAGTACCTTCTTCCATATGTTTGGGGAGTCTACCACATGCCTTTGGCTAACACCAAATGTTTTTGCTTATTTTTTTCTTGAACCTCTCTGCGCACCGATCCCGTTAGCGGTATTAAATTCGACAACATACGGTGATGGTGATCGCTACATAAATAGTCAAATTAAACATTCATGAAAATACAAGTGTCTAACATGGGTCGAAAGCCTAGAATCTTGCTAATCCAACTGCGTTGTCAGATTTAAAAAAGGATTTACTGCGAAAGAATACGATGCGAATATCTGAGGATAGAGCCCCATAAAAAACAATTATTTCAACCAGCACAGGCGTAACAAAATCACAAGCTGCAATAAAATAAATAGTTTACCTTTGATGATCTTCCTCTGTTTGTAATCCCAATTCTCATTGTTACACAATGAATGGTCTTTTGTTTGATAAAATCCTTCTTTTTTTTTTACCCCGTTTTCTCACCAATTTCTTGGTATCCAATTGTTTTTAGTAGCTACTAGCTTGTCTCATCGCTACAACTCCCGTACGGGCTCAGGAGAGACGAAGGTTGAAAGTCATGCGTCCTCCGATACACAACCCAACCAAGCCGCACTGCTTCTTTAACACAGCGCGCATCCAACCCGGAAGCAAGCCGCACCAATGTGTCGGAGGAAACACCGTGCACCTGGCAACCTTGGTTAGCGCGCACTGCGCCCGGCCCGCCACAGTAGTCGCTGGTGCGCGATGAGACAAGGACATCCCTACCGGCCAACCCCTTCCTAACCCGGGCGACGCTAGGCCAATTGTGCGACGCCCCACGGACCTCCCGGTCGCGGCCGTTTACGACAGAGCCTGGGCACAGCTGGTGCTGTACTTAACCACTGCGTCACCCGGGAGGCCCAGTCATAATTTTTATAGCCTAACACAAAACATTTTGTGAACCGCTTCTGTCGTGAATTCCGTCTCATTCCATTTTCGACGACACATTCGATGTAAATACACACACGAAACGTGACTTTTCCAGTCATGTTTGGTTTCATTGCAATCAAATGGTTTGTTTGTAACACAACCAAACCTGATGGGTCATTTCGCAGGACGTATTGACTGAAAGAAACCGATTTGAAGACAACAAGTAATGACATCATTGTGCACCAATGATATGACCGCTGTTTGGTTGATTGACTGTATTTTAACCCAATGACCACTGATCGTCTTGAAATGAGCTGAGGTAAACAGCAATATGTAATGTTTATGTGGTGGAAGACCAACCCATGTAGTAAACTCCGGCGTAAAGTGGGTCATTCGCCATTGAAGTTTCATACCGGAAGGAGCAACGCATGTTACGCACAGCGTTGTTTTGGTAAAGCGTGTCTTCAGCTGTTTACATATCAATCAGTATGGCGACTAAGTCAGGGAAAGCTAAATCTAAGTCTAGAAAACACACTTTTAGAAGAAATTGATCTGAAAAATGAGACAGAGATTGTTGGAGGACGATTAATTTAGCGATTCCCAAATGGAGGAATATTTTTTGAACGGAGAGGACAGGCCCAAAAAAATGGTCAAAGTGAAATGGAGACAGTAGATACAGCTGGTCAGTCATAATATAATAGAGACAGTAGATCTAGCTGAAATGTCATAATATAAAATAGAAGGTAGATCTAGCTGGTCTGTCATCATATAAATGAGACAGTAGATCTAGCAGGTCTAATAATAATATATTCAATCTTATATTCAATCTTATGTTCCCTGTACTCTCTCTATATATATGTTTATTATACCTGTTGATACAGGGCTCATATGTGAAACTATTCTAACTGAACATTTTCTTTCACAGTGACACTGACTCCGAATGGGGGCCCCCAGTGCCAAGGTGTCCATCCCCCACTGAAGCTGGTTCATCCAGCTCCTGCCACAAGTGGTATTCATCTGCCCAAATGTATTTCTGCAGGCATGGATGTGCCTCAGGGCCAAAAGGGCACAGCATGCTTGGTGACCCTCTGCTTTACAGCAGAAAGAGACTGCTATGGCACCTGGCATCAGCAGCACAATATTGTGTAGGGTCTTACAAATATTGAAAGTGTTCTTTTGTAAATGTACATATTTTTCACTGAAATTGTCCCCATCATCCTATCTGAATGTTTGCTTTGTCTTGTTCATTTTAAAGAAGATGAAACAACAATAAAAATGAAAAAACTTATGGTTTTTTCATTGTATTATCTAAACCAGATTTATTGTGTTATATTCTCCTTCATTCAATTCACATTTACACAAACTTCAGAGTGTTTTCTTTCAAATGAAATCAAGAATATGCATATCCTTGGTTCTGAGCCTGAGCTACAGGCAGTTAGATTTGGGTATGTCTTCAGGTGGAAATTGAAAAAAGTAGGGTGGTAGCTCTAAGAGGTTTTAATCAATAGCTTTTTCTGGCCACTCTTCCGTAAAGCCCAGCTCTGTGGAGTGTATGTCTTAAAGTGGTCCTATGGACAGATACTCCAATCTCCACTGTGGAGCTTTGCAGCTCCTTCAGGGTTATCTTTGGTCTCTTTGTTTCCTCTCTGATTAATGCCCTCCTTCCCTGGTCCATTCGTTTTGGTGGGTGGCCCTCTCTTGGCAGGTTTGTTGTGGTGACATACAGTGCCTTGCGAAAGTATTCGGCCCCCTTGAACTTTGCGACCTTTTGCCACATTTCAGGCTTCAAACATAAAGATATAAAACTGTATTTTTTTGTGAAGAATCAACAACAAGTGGGACACAATCATGAAGTGGAACGACATTTATTGGATATTTCAAACTTTTTTAACAAATCAAAAACTGAAAAATTGGGCGTGCAACTCAATCTTTAGGATGTTGTTATCATAAATATTCAATAACGTTCCAATCGGAGAATTCCAATGTCTGTAGAGAAGCAATGGAATGCAGGTCGCTATCATTTGAAATGCGCGTGACCAGGACCTGGCTCTCTGCCAGACCACTGACTCAAACAGCTCCTATCCGGCTCCACAACACAGTAGAAGCCTCATTCAAGTTTCTAAACACGGTTGACATCTAGTGGGAGCCATAGGAAGTGCAACTTGATCAATATCCCACTGTGTTTTCAATAGGGGCTGGGTTGAAAATCAACCAACCTCAGATTTCCCACTTCCTGTTTGGATTTCTTCTCAGGTTTTTGCCTGCCATATGAGTTCTGTTATACTCACAAACATCATTCAAACAGTTTTAGAAACTTCAGAGTGTTTTCTATACAATACTAACATATGGGACTGAGGAGCAGGTCGTTTACTCTGGGCACCTCTGGGCACCTTTCATCCAATTACTCAATACTGCCCCTGCAGCCATAAGAAGTTTTAAGGGCAACAAAGTCAAGGTATTGGAGTGGCCATCACAAAGCACTTACCTCAATCCTATAGAACATTTGTGGGCAGAACTGAAAAAGCATGTTCAAGCATGGGGGCCTGCATACCTGACTCAGTTACACCAGCTCTGTCAGGAGGAATGGGCCAAAATTCACCCAACTTATTGTGGGAAGTTTGTGGAAGGCTACCCAAAATGTTTGACCCAAGTTAATATTAAACAAATTAAAGGCAATGCTACCAAATTATTATTGAGTGTATATTAATTTATGACCCACTGGGAACGTGATGAAAGAAATTAAAGCTGAAATAAATAATTCTCTCTACTATTATTCTGACATTTCACACTCTAAAAATAAATTGGTGATCCTAACTGACCTAAAACAGGGAATTTTGCACTCATGTGGACTTTAGCGAACTAGCTATGTGACTTCTGAGGGTAATTGGTTGCACCAGATCTTATTTAGGGGCTTCATAGCAAAGGGGGTGAATACATATGCACGCACCACTTTTCCATTAAAAAAATGTAAAAAAAAATTGAAACAAGTTATTCTTTACATTTCACTTCACCAATTTGGACTATTTTGTGTTTTACATGTTTACAGGAAATCCAAATAAAAATCTATTTAAATTACAGGCTGTAATGCAACAAAATAGAAAAACACCAAGGGGATGAATACTTTTGCAATATTTAGTAATCCAAATCAAATGGCCTGACATCCCTAACCAGCTGCCACATCCGAGTCCCCAGTGTCCGACACATTCAAGGGATTTCCTCCTCTTCATCTGAAGAGGAGAGGCAAAAAGGATCGGAGGACCAAGTGAAAAACACAGACACGGAAACAAACACCCACAAACACACAGTGAAACCCAGGCTACCTAAGGATGATTCTCAATCAAAGACAACTAATGACACCTGCCTCTGATTGAGAACCATACTAGGCCGAAACATAGAAATACCCAAATCATAGAAAAACAAACATAGACTGCCCGGGGTGGGGCACTCACGCCCTGACCATACTAAATAATGACAAAACAAAGGAAATAAAGGTCAGAACGTGACATCAACAATACAAATATAGTTTAGTATTTAGTTTAAAAGCTCTGACGAAGGCCACTCCTTTCAGTGAGAAAACAGAAATCCACTTGGAAAAAAAAAAAAATAATAATAATATTTCTGCTTTCAAAGATTTAGTCTGTGATGCAGTACTCGTGATCGTTTTACGGACTGCAAAAACGACTTAGCCTATATTTGAACACCACCGCAGAAGCGTCGAGCATCTTCCCAATTAAGTACCCTGGTTTGGTTGTTTGGCTACTTGAAGAGAACTAGGGCCTGTCACTCACAGCCCACCTCTTCCAATGCATTGTGGGAAAGTGTGAATCAAATTATACTACACGAAGAGCTAAAATTAAACCATACATATTTTTTTTAAATGTAGCATAATATTAAGCATTCTATTTTCGCTTACTAGGAATGTCATGTGTGATTTGTTCGACATCCAAGCATTTAAAGTATATTAGATTACTATTAAACAAAAAAATGTGTCATACTCAAACAGCCTTCTTTTTAGGCTGCACGTACAGTAAGGGATTTCCGACACGGCCAATACGTTTTGGTAAATTTATCAGTGGAAACTGTTGTAAGTTGTCGCTGTGCATAAAGTTTCATTATTTGTTTGAGATTCATGTTTTTTTTGTTTGGAGTCTGTGTCATTCTGTTACCATGGAATTGCCCTTATTCAGTCCAGTTTCTTAGATACGGTGCTGTCTGGTATTGAGAAGCGGCAGTCTATTCGATTAGTTCTCAACCCTCAGAGTATGAGGAGCCTTTGGTGGTGTCTGTTGAAATGTTATTTTGGCTCCTTTGTGCTGTGTGAAGACTGACATAGCCTTGGAGCGAAGAAAGACCTCACGTCTGTTAAGTACACCCAAAACGAGCAGTGGGGAAACTGACAAGTTTTCCCTCAGGGAAAAGTATTTCTTTCTCTCTCTCTCTCTCTCTCTCTCTCTCTCTCTCTCTCTCTCTCTCTCTCTCTCTCTCTCTCTCTCTCTCTCTCTCTCTCTCTCTCTCTCTCTCTCTCTCTCTCTCTCTCTCTTTCAGTGACTGAAAAATAGTGCAAAAAACATAAACTCTCACTATCCACTTTTTCTTCCTTCTCTAAAGATAGGTAGATCAGCAGCATATGTCATATATTATATTCTATATCTATTTCCGCAAGCTCTTAAATTACTTCTAAATGACGACTTCCTGTTTGCCCAAGCTATTAACTCACTTCTAAATGACAAAGTCCTATTGACTTCGGTAAAGTCTTGACAAGGTGTGTGCCTTCTTTGAAAGTAACATGAAGTTGGCATAGGCCTGCTGACATTTCTGGGAGAGTAACCTCTTAACATACGGTATTCAAGACAAATACCACACCATTCCTGCCCAAATGTCTGCCAAGCACCTGGATGCTTCAGTGCAAACCCTCCCGGTAGGGGAAGAGGGATGGAGGAGGGGGGAGGTGGAATGGAGGGCGATTCACAGTTGGCTGAAGGTTGAAGTGAGTGATGCTGAGGATATTTGAAATAGACCCTCACAGCTCTAAATCACATATAAAACACACCGATATACACACTTACACACGCGCACAAACTCACACACATACACACGCACATACACACACACAGGGGTCTTGTCAGGTCATTCTCCTGTAGCTCGTCTCCCTCCTTACGTGATTAGCTGTGTCCAGCAGTAGGCACCTCGCAGGAGAAGGCCTTGAGGGCCTTGCCTGAGCTGCCAATTATCACCAAACTACTAGGCTAATTAAGGTTTTGATTAGGTTCCTGAGGATATGCAGAAGAGGGGGGTGGGAGGGGTCTCCCTCGGATCACACGGTGTCTGTCAGAAGCAGGCTCTGTGAAATTGGATTGTTGGTTGTTATGAACCTTTGACCCCCCCAGACTCTGACTATAAGGGAAAGAAAGTTGTCTAGAAATAGAAATAAAAGGAAATTACCAAGAATTACCAAGGATATTACCAAGAGGACGACATATTGGAGAGACAGACAACACCATTTACTGTGCAGTTCTGGCCCGGAACAACCAGGGGACAGAAGGGGAGTTGAGCTCCATCAGTTTTTTTTTTTTGTCCCTATATGAAAATAGTAAAAAGGTTGAAGTGATTGATTGAGTGACAGGTTGGCGCAAATTCAGTATCTGCCCTACGCTGTCAGCACAATGGACAGAGCATGGCCTGATGTGTGTAGGGGCTCAAGAGAGCCACTGGGGCCATTAGGAATTACTCCTTTGGGTTTCCATAAAAAAGGGAAAGAAAATGCTTCTCATCTGTGGTAGGCTAAGTGATTAACGCGATACACCTTTAGTATTTTATTTTGATTTATAAGGGCGGGGCCAAGGTTACCATTGAAGCTGCTTCACCCAACTCTGCCTCATGCCCCACCACCACAACGTTTAGTTAGCTTCTTCGCTAGCTGTAAAAAGCGTTGTCAGTGTTATTAGCCTTAGCCAATTTAGGTAGCTGGAACCAGTTTGTCTGCCACAATGGATATGATAGTTGCCAAACAAAGCCAAATAGAAGGGACACCTGTGTCAGCATTGTGAAGTTCCACTCTGACATCCAATGCAATTATTTTGTGCAACACGGAAGTAAGAAATGAGGCTCCAGGGCTGCTGAAGTTGGCGACGGACTCCTGCTTTTAGTTTACAGCCACCACGATGCACAGAATCCTCAGTCTTCTCCGTCCTCCAATCAAATGACTGCAGGCAAAAAGCAACAGATCTTTACACTGGAGTCAAAGTGGTCCACAGTGCGTTGGCATCGTGAAGCTGAGGAGTGAAAGCAAGATCGAAGCCATTTGGGCGCAGTACAGTGCCAATGTCAATGACACACCACCACTTCCAAGCAAACGATGACGTTATGTAAGTACAAATCTCCAGCAATACGTGGTGGACAGTGAGGTAGGCCAGCAGAACAGAGGAGAAGAGACTCAGTGTAAAAGAGTGTTCTTCAACACATTGGATGCTGTCATTGGTTAAATGTCAGAACAATTCAGCGAAGGCAACAACCAACTGGTGGAGGCCTTGTGTGCCCTTGACCTTAAGAGCCATGACTTTCTAGATGTGAAAAAGGTGAAACCACTGCTGAATCTAAGCAAAACAGATTTGGTAGAGCAGAGTTTAGTGTCGCGCTTCAGTTTTTGAAGACTGAAATTGCACGCTCTGGATCCAATGAGGGCAAATGGACCCCACTTGATATCTCTTTACGGCACTGAAACATGGACTGACTCGTTTTCCACTTTGACACAAGTGTTCAGTCAGCACAGAAGAAGCACGCTGCACCTGAGGAAAGCTCAACTAATCCAACTGGCATTTGAGGGGGATCTTACAAGAATATTTCAGAGAGAATGGAATGATTGATTACTCAGGAAGTTCCACAGAGCATCAGTGAGGCTGCAACTCTTCTGAAAAGGTAAGAACCAATCTAGCTGTTTGGTTTTGATCAAAATATTGGTGGTATAGCAAGTGGCGTCATTTCAGCAAAAAGCTATAGTATGAAATAGAAAAATGACTTCCTTAGCCAGCCTAGGTTTTCAATGGCCTTGCTTTAGTGTCTAGGACACACGGTCCATGGTGCACAATGGATATTTCGCACCAACTTGTCACTTCTTGTAACACCCTGACTTTAGAGCTTTTTATGTATCTATTTTGGTTTGGTCAGGGTGTGATTTGGGTGGGAATTCTATGTTTTTGTATTTCTTTGTTTTGGCCGGGTATGGTTCTCAATCAGGGACAGCTGTCTATCGTTGTCTCTGATTGGGAACCATACTTAGGCAGCCCTTTTTTCCCACCTGTGTTTAAGGGTAGTTCACTTTGTTTGAGGCATTGTGCACTGTAAGCTTCATGGTTGTTTTCTCGTTTGTTGTTTTGTTGGCGTCATTTTTATAATAAAAATGTAAAATGTATGCTCACCACGCTGCACCTTGGTCCTCTTCTCCAGCAACGGCCGTGACAGAACTATCCACCACCAAAGGACCAAGCAGCGTGGTAAAGGGGACTCCTGGACATGGGAGGAGATCCTGGACAGAAAAGGACCCTGGACGCAGACCGGGGAGTATCACCGTCCGAGGGAGGAGATGGAGGCAGCTAAGGCAGCTAAGACAGAGTGGCGGCGGTTTGAGGAGGCAAGTCAGCGAAGCACGCACGAGAGGCAGCCCCCCCAAAAATGTGTTGGGCGGGGCACACGGGGAGATTGGTGGAGTCGGAGTTTAGACCTGAGCCAACTCCCCGTGCTTACCGTGGGGAGCATGTGACTGGTCAGGCACCATGTTATGGGGTGATGCGCACGGTGTCTCGAGTGAGCATTCACAGGCCGGTGTGCTCTGTGCCAGTGTCCCGCATTTGCCGAATGTAAGTGGGCATCCAGCCAGAACAGATTGTGCCAGCTCTGCGCTCGAGACCGCCAGTGCGCCTTCACGGCCCAGTGTATCCGATGCCAGCCCCACGCACCAGGCCTCCTGTGTGGCTCTCCAGCCCGGTGGGTCCTGTGCCTGCTTCAAGGAACAGGCCTCCTGTGTGTCTCCCCAGCCTGGTGAGTCCTGTGCCTGCGCCCAGGAAGAAGCCTCCAGTGATGATCCATGGCAAGAAGCCTCCAGTGATGATCCATGGCACGAAACCTCCAGTGATGATCCATGGCACGAAGCCTCCAGTGATGATCCATGGCACGAAGCCTCCAGAGATGATCCATGGCACGAAGCATCCAGTGATGATCCATGGCACGAAGCCTCCAGTGATGATCCATGCCAAGAAGCCCCCAGTGATGATCCATGGCACGAAACCTCCAGTGATGATCCATGCCAAGAAGCCCCCAGTGATGATCCATGGCACGAAACCTCCAGTGATGATCCATGGCACGAAGCCTCCAGTGATGATCCATGGCACGAAGCCTCCAGTGATGATCTATGGCAAGAAGCCTCCAGTAGTGATCCATGGCACGAGGCCTGCAGTGAGGAGTCATGGCACGAAGCCTCCATCAATGGCCTCCAGTCCGGAGCCTCCAGCGATGGCCTCCAGTCTGTAGCCTCCAGCAAGGGTGCCCAGTCCGGGGCCCACAGCGAGGGTGCCCGGTCCGGGGCCCGCAGTGAGGGGGCCCAGTCCGGGGCTCGCAAAGAGGGTGCCCAGTCCGGGACCCACAGCTAGGGTCCCATTCCGGGGGTCCGCAGAGAGGGTCCCCAGTCCGGGGTCGGCGGCGAGGGTCCCCACACCAGAGGCGCCACCAATGTGGGGTGACCCAGAGGTGTAGCGGGGTCTGGAAAAAGATTCCAATTGTCAAACTTGAGTAAAAGTAAAGATTAGTCACCCAGTAGACTAACAGTCTAAAAGTATTTGGTTTCAAATATACTTAAGTATCAAAAGTAAAAGTATAAATAATTTAAAATGACTTATTAATTAATCAAATCAGACAGCACAAGTGTTCTAGTTGTTTTATTTTTTATTTACGGATAGCCAGGGACACAATCCAACACTCAGACAAAATTTACAAACAAAGCATTTATGTTGATTGAGTCCACCAGATTACAGGCAGTTGAGATGACCAGGGATGTTCTCTTGATAAGTGTGTAAATTAGAAAATGTTCCTGTCCCGTTAATTAAGCATTCAAAATGTAATGAGTACTTATGGATGTCAGGTAATAACTACTAAGTACTTTACATCGTTGCTTCTTGGTCACTCAATGGTCTCTGCATTTTAACTTTTATAATCATTGTGGTCCAGGATGATATAAGCATAAATCACTATAATTCCAATGTAAGAACCCAAATGATGCCCCTGGGTAAAGCTACATATTGGAATGTTTCATCACACAAATAGATACATTCTATTACATTTTAATTATTAGCCTATTGTTCTATTGTGGCTGTAAAGAGAACTGTACGTATTGGAAACGTGTTTATTGCAGGCCGGCATTGCTTAATAGATTACGTGGGTCGAAGTGTATTGTGACACAGAAGTGTATTGTGACACGGAAGTGTATTGTGCCACACCACAAGGTGTTGCTGCATGATTTTCCACGTTTGAAGAAGGCCTAAAGGCCAATTTGTTTGGCAATACAGCTGTTTAAGGCTGCATCTCACTGTAGTAGACTGTATACTGCATCTCACTGTAGTAGGCTGTAGGCTGCATCTCACTGTAGTAGACTATATACTGCATCTCACTGTAGTAGACTATATACTGCATCTCAAGGAAACAGACTGTATAATGCATCTCACTGTAGTAGACTGTACACTGCATCTCACTGAAGTAGACTGTATACTGCATCTCACTGAAGTAGGCTGTAACTCACTGTAGTAGACTGTACTCTGCATCTCACTGTAGTAGACTGTATACTGCATCTCACTGTAGTAGGCTGTAGGCTGCGTATCACAGTAATAGGCTGTAGGCTGCATCTCACTGTAGTAGACTATATACTGCATCTCACTGTAGTAGACTATATACTGCATCTCACTGTAGTAGACTATATACTGCATCTCACTGAAGTAGACTGTACACTGCATCTCACTGAAGTAGACTGTATACTGCATCTCACTGAAGTAGGCTGTAACTCACTGTAGTAGACTGTACTCTGCATTTCACTGAAGTAGGCTGTATCTCACTGTAGTAGGCTGTATCTAAATGTAGTAGACTGTAGGCTGCATCTCACTGTAGTAGACTGTAGGCTTCATCTCACTGTAGTAGACTGTAGGCTGCATCTCACTGTAGTAGGCTGTATCTCACTGTAGTAGGCTGTAGGCTGCGTATCACAGTAATAGGATGTAGGCTGCATTTCACTGTAGTAGACTGTAGGCTGCATCTCACTGTAGTAGGCTGTATCTCACTGTAGTAGGCTGTAGGCTGCGTATCACAGTAATAGGCTGTAGGCTGCATCTCACTGTAGTAGACTGTAGGCTGCATCTCACTGTAGTAGGCTGTAGACTGCATTTCACTGTAGTAGGCTGTATACTGCATCTCACTGAAAAGTAGGCTGTATCTCACTGTAGTAGACTGTAGGCTTCATCTCACTGTAGTAGACTGTAGGCTGCATCTCACTGTAGTAGGCTGTAGGCTGCATATCACAGTAATAGGATGTAGGCTGCATTTCACTGTAGTAGGCTGTATGCTGCATCTGACTGTAGTAGACTGTAGGCTGCATCTCACTGTAGTAGACTGTAGGCTGCATCTCACTGTAGTAGGCTGTAGACTGCATTTCACTGTAGTAGGCTGTATACTGCATCTCACTGAAAAGTAGGCTGTATCTCACTGTAGTAGGCTGTAGGCTGCATCTCACTGTAGTAGACTGTAGGATCCGTCTCACTGTAGTAGACTGTAGGCTGCATCTCACTGCAGTTGGCAGTAAACTGCATATCATTGTAGTAGGCTTTAGGATTACATCTCACTGTAGTAAGCTGTAGACTGCATTTCACTGTAGTAGGCTGTACGCTGCATCTCATTGTAGTAGACTGTAGGCTGTAGGCTGCATCTCACTGTAGTAGGCTGTATCTCACTGTAGTAGGCTGTAGGCTACATCTCATTGTAGTAGACTGTAGGCTGCATCTCACTGCAGTTGGCAGTAAACTGCATTTCATTGTAGTAGGCTGTATGATACATCTCACTATAGTAGTCTGCATTTCACTATAGTAAGCTGTAGACTCTATCTCACCATAGTAGTCTGTAGGCTACATCTCACTGTAGTAAGCTGTATGCTGTTTTCTGTTTCTCACTGTAATGGGCTGTACTGTGCATCTCACTGTAGTAGACTGTTGGCTGTAGCTCACTGTAGTTGTCTGTAGGCTGCATCTCACTGTATTAGGCTGTAGGGTTTAGACTACATCTAACTTTAGTAGGATATAGGCTGTAGGCTGCATCTCACTGTAGTAGGATGTAGACTGCAGGCAGCATCTCATTGTAGTAGGATATAGGCTGTAGGCAGCATCTCACAGAACTTGGCTGTAGGCTGTATCTCACTATAGTAGACTGTATATCAATGTAGTAGGCTGCAGGCTGCATATAATTGAGGTAGGCAGTAGGGTGCAAATCACTATAGTAGGCTGTAGGCTGTAGACTGCATCTAACTGCAGTAGGCTGTAGGCTGCATCTAACTGCAGTAGGCTGTAGGCTGCATCTCACTGTAGTAGAATTTACACTGCAGGCTGTATCTCACTGTAGTAGGCTGTAGACTATAGACTGTAGGATGCATCTCACTGTAGTAGGCTATAGACTGTAGGATGCATCTCACTGTAGTAGGCTGTAGACTGTAGACTGTAGGATGCATCTCACTGTAGTAGGCTGTAGACTGAATCTAACTGTAGTAGGCTGTAGGCTGCATCTCAATGAAGTAGGCTGTAGGCTACATCTCACTGTAGTAGGCTGTAGGCTGTAGGCTGCATCTCAATGTAGTAGGCTGTAGGCTGCATCTCAATGTAGTAGGCTGTAGGCTGCATCTCAATGTAGTAGACTGTAGGATGCATCTAACTGTAGTAGGCTGTAGGCTGCATCTAACTGCAGTAGGCTGTAGGCTGCATCTAACTGCAGTAGGCTGTAGGCTGCATCTCACTGCAGTAGGCTGTAGACTGCATCTCACTGTAGTAGGCAGTAGGGTGCATATCAATATAGTAGACTGTAGGCTGTAGGCTGCATCTCACTGTAGTAGGCTGTAGGCTGCATCTCAATGTAGTAGGCTGTAGGCTGCATCTAACTGCAGTAGGCTGTAGGCTGCATCTAACTGCAGTAGGCTGTAGGCTGCATCTCACTGTAGTAGGCAGTAGGGTGCATATCACAATAGTAGGCTGTAGGCTGTAGGCTGCATGTCAATGTAGTAGGCTGTAGGCTGCATGTCATTGTAGTAGGCTGTAGGCTGCATGTCATTGTAGTAGGCTGTAAGCTGCATCTAATTGTAGTAGGCTGTAGGCTGCATCTCATTGTTGTAGGCTGTAGGCTGCATCTCACTGTAGTAGGCTGTAGGCTGAATCTCACTGTAGTAAGCTGTAGGCTGTAGTCTGCATCTCATTGTAGTAGGCTACAGGCTGCATCTCATTGTAGTAGGCTGTAGGCTGCATCTCATTGTAGTAGGCTGTAGGATGCATCTCACTGTAGAAGGATATAGGCTGTATCTCACTGTAGTAGAATTTACACTGCAGGCTGTATCTCACTGTAGAAGGCTGTAGACTATAGACTGTAGGATGCATCTCACTGTAGTAGGCTGTAGACTGTAGGATGCATCTCACTGTAGTAGGCTGTAGACTGTAGACTGTAGGATGCATCTCACTGTAGTATGCTGTAGACTGTAGGATGCATCTCACTGTAGTAGGCTGTAGGCTGCATTTCATTGTAGTAGGCTATAGGCTGTAGGCTGCATCTTACTGTAGCAGGATGTAGACTGTATCTCACCGTAGTAGGATGTAGGCTGTAGGATCCATCTCGCTGTGGTAGGATTTAGGATCCATCTCACTGTGGTCGGCTGTTAGATCCATCTCACTGTGGTAGGCTGTTAGATCCATTTCGCTGTGGTAGGCTGTAGGACCCATCTCGCTGTGGTAGGCTGTAGGATCCATGTCACTGTGGTAGGCTGTAGGATCCACCTTGCTGTGGTAGGCTGTAGGATCCATCTCGCTGTGGTAGGCTGTAGGATCCATCTCGCTGTGGTAGGCTGTAGGATCCATCTCGCTTTGGTAGGCTGTAGGATCCATATCACTGTGGTAGGCTGTTGGATCCATATCGCTGTGGTAGGCTTTAGGATCCATCTCGATGTGGTAGGCTGTAGGATCCATCTCGCTGTGGTAGGCTGTAGGATCCATCTCGCTGTGGTAGGCTGTAGGATCCATCTCGCTGTGGTAGGCTGTAGGATCCATCTCGCTGTGGTAGGCTGTAGGATCCATCTCGCTGTGGTAGGCTGTAGGATCCATCTTGCTGTGGTAGACTGTAGGATCCATCTCACTGTGGTAGTCTGTAGGATCCATCTCGCTGTGGTAGGCTGTAGGATCCATCTCGCTGTGGTAGGCTATAGGATCCATCTCGCTGTGGTAGACTGTAGGATCCATCTCGCTGTGGTAGGCTGTAGGATCCATCTCGCTGTGGTAGGCTGTAGAATCCATCTCGCTGTGGTAGGCTGTAGGATCCATCTCGCTGTGGTAGGCTGTAGGATCCATCTCGCTGTGGTAGGCTGTAGGATCCAACTCACTGTGGTAGGCTGTAGGATCCATCTCGCTGTGGTAGGCTATAGGATCCATCTCGCTGTGGTAGGCTGTAGGATCCATCTCGCTGTGGTAGGCTGTAGGATCCATCTCGCTGTGGTAGGCTGTAGAATATGGGCTTTGTTTTGTTTATTTGGATCACCTTAACTTTTTGTTTACTGTGTTTTTTGCTGTTAATGTAACTACCCTAAATATAGAGTGTGTCATGCCTTTATCGTTTTCATGTTTTGTTTTCTAGGACTACTTTGTTCCGCTGTTTTGTCCTCTTCACATTCATTGATTCGCAGTTTTCGATAGTCAAACTACTGCTATTCAGAATTTAGTTTGGATATGAATATCTAGTCTTCTATATTGAGCATTTAGTTTGCGTTATTTTGGTAAGACAGCTGCGTGTACGGTTGCATCCACATCTGTTCCCGTTCAGTGAATTATTATCCTGTAGCCTTTATTCATTACCAAAAGGGCCTTCCTTTAGTGTGTAGGGTGCTGTCCATCGTCCTGTACCACCCAGTACAGACAGGCTACAGGCTACTTACAACTTGTCGCTTCAAAACCATTCAGTCAATGGTCTCGGAGACTCTTTGAACTTTATGTTTATGTTGGTATGTTGTGATAAAATGAGAATTCAATACAATTCCAATGCAAGATATCCACAAAATGGTGCCCCCTCACCGATGTCAACTGCCCCCTTAGTGAATTGCCGCCGGTTCTGGTGCTGGTTCATTTTGAGCTCTTGAAAAGTTTTCTTGTTTGTGAGTTTCTCCCACTGTTCTACTCGGTTATATTTTCTGCTGTGTGTGTCTGAATCCACCGAGCCCTCTGGGAGCTGAGTTGCAGGTACATAACCAGGACGGAATGTCCTCCTTAAGGGGAACAGACCAGCCTGTTCCGCGGTTCGACTGGAGCTACGGGTGTTACAACCCCGGCTGTGCTTCCTCCTCTCCCCTGACATACTGTACCCTGGCGAGGCGCTCATTACTTATTCATGAGTTGGTAAAGAATGCAATATTATATTAATAAGCTACCTTTTCATGGCCAAATAACATATGCATGAGTCGGCGCTGGCTTGAGTTTTTCAAAACAGAAAGCGGATGAGAGCAGTCAGGTGGAAGGGAAGATGGCGGACAACGACAGGGCAGGAAAAACGTTCTGACGGCCCGGGGAGAAATCACTGGGAGCCTGCAGCCGCGACTTCAATTCAATTCAATATACTGTAGTGAACTCCAGAGCAGGGAAGCGAACCATGGTCGGTGACGTGAATGGCAAAATCTCAAAGTATCGTCCTAATAAATTTAACACACTTAGTGGGAATTGTAACATGGCTAAGATCGGTACACTATATTGCCCACCCACAGACAATTGTTGTCTCAGCTAACATGGAATGTGTGCTAGAAGGTGTTGTGTTTATTGTCTGTTAATAGCTTTCAACTAAGCTAAAAGATTGAAGTTGCATTCAAACGCCTGACCTCTGTATTAGAAGGTGGATTGAATCTAATTTGAGCAGAGTTTACATTTAGCAATACAGTCCGGTCCTCCTGTAGCATTTGGTGTTTTTGTTAATGCCTTTCACTTCGTATCTCTGAGTTCTGCTTTGTGAGTGATGAGACTGGAGTGTAAAGGCAGAATAAACTTATTTTTAGGTTTACCTTTTGTACTTGCCTATTCTGGCTGACTCTGCCTTTCCCTGTTTTAGAAGATTACGATGTACCGGTTTTCTCCCCAAAGAAACACAGACAATCTCTCTCTCTCTCTCTCTCTCTCTCTCTCTCTCTCTCCCCCACCCATGAGCCTCCCAGTGCTAGACATCAGCAATTCTCAGGCTGATCCCTCCTCCCTCCTTTGCCTTACTCCCTTCCTCCTCTGCTCTCCCCTCATCTCACTGCTCTACTTTTGTCAAGGGGGTTAAGAGATGAAGTTGTTGGCAAAGGGGTTAAAACCTCTTTGGGCTGAGGTCCCGCTAACGGGATCGATATGACAACAGCCAGTGAAAGTGCAGGGCGCCAAATTCAAACAACAAAAATCTCATAATTAAAATTCCTCAAACATAAATGTATTTTACACCATTTTAAGGATACACTTCTTGTTAATCCCACCACAGTGTCCGATTTCAAAAAGGCTTTACAGCGAAAGCACACCAAACGATTATGTTAGGTCAGAGCAAAGTCACAGAAAAACACAGCCACTTTTCCAGCCAAAGAGAGGTAGGCACAAAAAGCAGAAATAGAGATAATTAATCACTAACCTTTGATGATCTTCATCAGATGACACTCATAGGACTTCATGTTACACAATACATGTATGTTTTGTTCGATAAAGTGCATATTTCTATCAAAATATCTCAGTATACATTGGCGGGTTATGTTCAGTAGTTCCAAAACATCCGGTGATTTTGCAGAGAGCCACATCGATGTACAGAAATACTCATAATAAACATTGATAAAAGATACAACTGTTATGCATGGAACATAGATAAACTTCTAATTAATGCAACCTCTGTGTCAGATTTCAAAAAAGCTTTACCGAAAAAGCACACCATGCAATAATCTGAGTACAGCGATCAGAGACCAAAACAATCCAAACAGATATCCGCCATGATGTGTAGTCAACAGAAGTCAGAAATAGCATTATAAATATTCACTTACCTTTGATGATCTTCATCAGAATGCACTCCCAGGAATACCAGTTCCACAAAAAAAATGTTTGTTTTGTTCGATAATGTCCATAATTTATGTCCAAATACCTCCTTTTTTCACGCGTTTAGCCCAGTAATCCAAATTCATGATGCACGAGCAGGCGAAAAGTAAAAAAGTTCTGTTACAGTTCGTAGAAACATGTCAAACGATGTATATAATCAATCTTTAGGATGCTTTCATCATAAATCTTCAATAATGATCCAACCGGAGAATTACTTTGTCTGTAGAATTGCAATGGAAAGCAAGCTATCTCTCACGTGAAGGCGTGTAGGCAGCTCATGCTTCTCTGGCAGACCTCTGACTCATTCCCCACTTCACAGTAGAAGCATAAAACAAGGTTCTAAAGACTGTTGACATCTAGTGGAAGCATTAGGAAGTGCACTATGACCCCATAGACACTGTGTATTCAATAGGCAATGAGTTGAAAAACTACAAACCTCAGATTTCCCAATTCCTGGTTGGATTTTTTCTAAGGTTTTTGCCTGCCATATGAGTTATGTTATACTCACAGACACCATTCAAACAGTTTTATAAGGTTCAGAGTGTTTTCTATCCAAATATACCTATAATATGCATACCTTAGCTTCTGGTACTGAGTAGCAGGCAGTTTACTCTGGACACCTTATTCATCCAAGCTACTCAATACTGTCCCCAGCCATAAGAAGTTTTAAGGGGTGAAGCTGTTGGCTAGGGCATTTAGGGATGCAGGTTATGTCTAGGGGTTAAGGGGTGAAGCTGTTGGCTAGGGTGTTGAGGGATGCAGGTTATGTCTAGGGGTTAAGGGGTGAAGCTGTTGGCTAGGGTGTTGAGGGATGCAGGTTTTGTCTCGGGGTTAAGGGGTGAAGCTGTTGGCTAGGGTGTTGAGGGATGCAGGTTATGTCTAGGGGTTAAGGGGTGAAGCTGTTGGCTAGGGTGTTGAGGGATGCAGGTTTTGTCTCGGGGTTAAGCGGTGAAGCTTTTTCTTAAGATCTTAATGCAATATGTTTTCCTAAATATTTTGTCTTTAAGTCATCACTTTTGTCCAACGTGTCTGTTTTATTTGTTCCTCATCCTTCTCTTCTCTACTTGGCATTTCTATTGGTCAATCTACTGACACATCCATTCATCAATGCCAATCGGCAGTTTAAAATCTCAACAGAGGAGCACCCAAAAAATAAAATAATGCACATTTCAGATTGTGTATGTCGATATCAGAATCATATGTGTAAACAGGGTTTTCTTAATGAATTTGTTAGCATTGAACTTGCACCTCCTACCTACATTAAGACCTCAAGTTGTGTTCTCATGGAGGCAACGTGGGTTTTATACACCTCCAATGACCTATTTTTCTTGTTTTTCAATTATCACGTTACAGCTATTAATGTTTGAACAAATATCATATTTGAACAATATGGCTACTGTAAATAATTTTTAAATGCTATTTTGTGACATACACTGAGTTTATAAAACATTATGAACACCTTCCTAACATTGAGTTGCACCCCCTTTTGCCCTCCGAACAGCCTCAATTCCTCGGGGTATGGACTCTACAATGTGTCGAAAGCGTACCACAGGGAAGATGGTCCATGTTGACGCCAAAAATTCAGCAGCATTGCAGTTCTTGACACACTCAAACCAGTGAGCCTGGCCATCTATTGCCACAACACTTTCAAAAGCATGTACATATCAGCCTCTGAATGGCAGATTTACACAATCCATGTCTCATTGTATCAAGGCTTAAAAATCTGTCATTAAACCTGTCTCCTCCACTTCATCTACACTGATTGAAGTGGATTTAACAAGTGACATCAACAAGGGATCATAGTTTTCACCTGGATTCACCTGGTAAGTCTATGTCATGGAAAGAGCAGGTGTTCTTAAATGTGTTGTACTATACAAAGAACAGTTTCTTGGAGGTTGTGGGAATTAAAACTCCTGGACAATAGGTGAAGATATACAACATTGTAAAAACAAGCTCTAAACCTGGAAGTATAAGATTACTAATAACCTGGAGGTATAATCCCACTACTAGCTCTGAAACTGGAGGTATAATCCCACTACTAGCTCTGAAGCTGGAGGTATAATCCTACTACTTGCTCTATAGCTGGAGGTTTAATCCCACAACTAGCGCTAAAGTTGGCTGGAGGTTAAATCCCACTACTAGCTGTAAAACTGGAGGTATAATCCCACTACTAGCTCTATAGCTGGAGGTATAATCCCACTACTAGCTCTAAATCTGGCTGGAGGTATAATCCCACTACTAGCTCTAAAACTGGCTGGAGGTATAATCCCACTACTAGCTCTAAATGTGGAGGTATAGTCCACTACTAGCTCTAAAGATGGAGGTTTAATCCCACTACTAGCTCTATAGTTGGAAGTATAATCCCACTACCAGCTCTAAAGCTAGTTGGAGGTATAATCCCACTACTAGCCTTAAAGATTGAGGTTTAATCCCACTACTAGCTTTATAGCTGGAGGTAAAATCCCACTACTAGCTCTAAAGATGGAGGTATAATCCCACTACTAGCTCTAAAACTGGAGGTATAATCCCACTACTAGCTCTATAGCTGGAGGTATAATCCCACTACTAGCTCTTTAGCTGGAGGTATAATCCTACTACTTGCTCTATAGCTAGAGGTATAATCCCACAACTAGCGCTAAAGTTGGCTGGAGGTTTAATCCCACTACTAGCTGTAAAGCTGGAGGTATAATCCCACTACTAGCGCTAAAGGTGGAGGTATAATCCCACTACTAGCTCTATAGCTGGAGGTATAATCACACTACTAGCTGTAAAGGTGGAGGTATAATCCCACTACTAGCTCTAAAGCTGGAGGTTTAATCCCACTACTAGCTCTATAGCTGGAGGTATAATCCCACTACTAGCTGTAAAACTGGAGGTATAATCCCACTACTAGCTCTATAGCTGGAGGTATAATCTCACTACTAGCTGTAAAGATGGAGGTATACTCCCACTACTAGCTCTGAAGCTGGAGGTATAATTCTACCACTAGCTCTAAAGCTGGAGGTAATAATCATACTACTAGCTCTAAAGCTGGAGGTATAATCCTACTACTAGCTCTGAAGCTGGCTTTAGGTATACTCCCACTACTAGCTCTAAAGCTGGCCGGAGGTTTAATCCCACTACTACCTCTATATGCTGGAGGTATAATCCCACTACTAGCTCTATAGCTGGAGGTATAATCCCACTACTAGCTCTATAGCTGGAGGTTTAATCCCACTACTAGCTCTATAGCTGGAGGTTTAATCCCACTACTAGCTCTATAGCTGGAGGTTAAATCCACTACTACCTCTATATGCTGGAGGTATAATCCCACTACTACCTCTATATGCTGGAGGTATAATCCCACTACTAGCTCTATAGCTGGAGGTTTAATCCCACTACTAGCTCTATAGCTGGAGGTTTAATCCCACTACTAGCTCTAAAACTGGAGGTTTAATCCAACTACTAGCTCTATAGCTTGAGTTACATGGTTCTCAATCTCCCTTTTCTTCTTGAAGCAGAAACTATAATTGTGAGGATCCTGTCAAGCAGAAAATAAGTCTGTCTTTGTAATTATACGCTTTGCCCCCCTTTCTCCTCCACCAAAAACAAAAGGCCAACAGACCCACAAAGACAGTCTGAGTTAGAGAATGACTGTGGCCACAAAACCAATGCTATTGTTTTTGGTTAGGATATAGATTTCACATTTTCTTCACATAGAATGAGCTACTATTACGTCTGCCTATCACAGCTATGCATAATCATGCTTATTGTTCCTCTCATTATACAATATGTTAGAATTCTTCATTGTATGTGTCATTTTGAATCGTGAATAATGCTTGTCTTTGCTTGTCATTGCGGCCTGTGGGTTTTACGCATGTTCACATTATAACAAGACTGATATAACCGAGTGTTTTGATCTGTACATTAAGTTTTGTCACCAACCCCAAAAGTAACACTGGCGACAACAAGGTGCGGGCCCTAATGCATTATGACATCTTAAGTATGGTGCGTCCATACCTGCATGTCATTGGACGATGATGAGGGTGAGTGGAAGGATTCGTATGACCCATGGGATGTGATTTGAATGGAAGTTATGGGATATGAAAAGCACTACTAGTGTTTTATTGTGTTTTCCTCTCCTGAAGCGGTGAGAAATACATTGGTCATGTAGGTAACCAGCATGCAAGCGCTGTTGACAAAATGTTGGTCTGTATTATCCGTTACCCAGATCAAAACGCGGTGCTGTTTTTATCAGTGGTACATCATTTGTCAAACACTTCCCTTGTCAAATCTATTGACAACTGTATCATCAGCAAATCTCTTGGCAAGTGGATAGTCGTTCATTCATTTTATACAGGGGTAGGTGGAATGGTACCCCAGCCGACACACATTTTCCTGACCACACAAGTAATGGATTAAACCTGTTTTATTGTCAAAGAGGAGAAAATGAAAATGGAAAAAAGAGGCTCAGGTGATAAAAGACTGGGAAAATACATAGAGGGAATGGGAAGTGCATTCTTTAACAATAAGCAGAGAGAATAAGATATAGAGATAGAGAGCGAGAGAGAAAAGTAGAGGGGGGAGTGTGAGAGAAAGAGAGAGAGAGGGAGAGAGAGATTGAGAGGTATAGGTAGATGGAGGGAGAGTGTGAGAGAAAGAGAGAGAGAGAGAGAGAGAGAGAGAGAGAGAGAGAGAGAGAGAGAGAGAGAGAGAGAGAGAGAGAGAGAGAGAGAGAGAGAGAGAGAGAGAGAGAGAGAGAGAGAGATATTGCCTCAGAGCAGGTAGTGTATATGGGTCAGCACAGTGCATCCTCAGCATTTTCTTCCCCTCAGCAGGGCCAACCAACAAACTGCATTATTAAGAATTCTACTACTACTACATTATTTCAGGTTTACCTTTCTACTTGCCTAATCTGGCTGACTCTGCCTTTCCCTGTTTTAGAAGATTACGACGTGCCTGTTTTCTCCCTAAAGAAACCCGGACAATATATCTCTCAATGCAATTCTATCTCACTCTCTAGCTCTCTCCCTCTCTCATGCTCTGTCCCTCTCTCTCTCTCTCTCTCTTTGTCTCTCTCTCTATCTCTCTCTCTCTAGCTCTCTCTCTCTCTCGCTCTCTCTCTCGCTCTCTTTGTCTCTCTCTCTCTCTCTCTCTCTCTCTCTCTCTCTCTCTCTCTCTCTCTTTTTGTGTCTCTCTCTCTCACTCTCTCTCTCTCTCTATCTCTCTGTGTCTCTCTCTCTCTCTCTCTCCAAACACAATTCAATCCCTCTCTCTCTCTCTCGCTCTCTCTCTCTCTCTCTCTCTCTCTCTCTCTCTCTTTCTCTATATCTCTCCAAATGCAATTCAATCTCTATTTCTTGCTCTCTCTCTCTCTCTTTGTGACTCTCTCTCTCCAAATGCAATTCAATCAATTCAATTCAATTCAAGGGGCGTTATTGGCATGGGAAACATACAGTATATCACAAAAGTGAGTACACCCCTCACATTTTCGTAAATATTTGAGTATATCTTTTCATGTGACAACACTGAAGAAATTACACTTTGCTACAATATAAAGTAGTGAGTGTACAGCTTGTATAACAGTGTAAATTTGCTGTCCCCTCAACATAACTCAACACACAGCCATTAATGTCTAAACCGCTGGCTACAAAAGTGAGTACACCCCTAGGTGAAAATGTCCAAATTGGGCCCAAAGTGTCAATATTTTGTGTGGCCACCATCATTTACCAGCACTGCCTCAACCCTCTTGGGCATGGAGTTCACCAGAGCTTCACAGGTTGCCACTGGAGTCCTCTTCCACTCCTCCATGACGACATCACGGAGCTGGTGGATGTTAGAGACCTTGCACTCCTCCACCTTCCCTTTAAGGATGCCCCACAGATGCTCAATAGGGTTTAGGTCTGGAGACATGCTTGGCCAGTCCATCACCTTTACCCTCAGCTTCTTTAGCAAGGCAGTGGTCATCTTGGAGGTGTGTTTGGGGTCGTTATCATGTTGGAATACTGCCCTGCGGCCCAGTCTCCGAAGGGAGGGGATCAGGCTCTGCTTCAGTATGTCACAGTACATGTTGGCATTCATGGTTCCCTCAATGAACTGTAGCTCCCCAGTGCCAGCAGCACTCATGCAGCCCCAGACCATGACACTCCCACCACCATGCTTGACTGTAGGCAAGACACCTTTGTCTTTGTACTCTTCACCTGGTTGCCGCCACACATTCTTGACACCATCTGAACCAAATAAGTGTAGCTTGGTCTCATCAGACCACAGGACATGGTTCCAGTAATCCATGTCCTTAGTCTGCTTGTCTTCAGCAAACTGTCTGTGGGATTTCTTGTACATCATCTTTAGAAGAGGCTTCCTTCTGGGACAACAGCCATGCAGACCAATTTGATGCAGTGTACGGCGTATGGTCTGAGCACTGACAGGCTGACCCCCCCACCCATTCAACCTTTGCAGCATTGCTGGCAGCACTCATACATCTATTTCTCAAAGACAACCTCTGGACATGACGCTGAGCACGTGCACTCAACTTCTTTGGTCGACCTTGGCGAGGCCTGTTCTGAGTGGAATCTGTCCAGTTAAACCGCTGTATGGTCTTGGCCACTGTGCTGCAGCTTTGACTATGTACAGACTCAGTGAGCACATAGCCTGTCTTCTCCTGAGAGCCAGGTCTGCCTATGCTCATTCTCATTAGCAAGGCTATGCTCACTGAGTCTGTACATAGTCAAAGCTTTCCTTAAGTTTGGGTCAGTCACAGTGGTCAGGTATTCTGCCACTGTGTACTCTCTGTTTAGGGCCAAATAGCATTCTAGTTTGCTCTGTTTTTTTGTTAATTCTTTCCAATGTGTCAAGTAATTATCGTTTTGTTTTCTCATGATTTGGTTGGGTCTAATTGTGTTGCTGTCTTGGGGCTCGGTGGGGTCTGTTTGTGTTTGTGAACATAACCCCAGGACCAGCTTGCTTAGGAGATGGCTTTGTTATGGAAGGTTTGGGAATCTCTTCCTTTTAGGTGGTTGTTGAATTTAACCGCTCTTTTCTGGATTTTGATCATTAGCGGGTATCGGCCTAATTCATTTTGGGTGTTGTCCCATTTTGTGAAATCTTGGTTGGTGAGCGGACCCCAGACCTCACAACTATAAAGGGCAATGGGTTCACTTACCGATTCAAGTATTTTTTAGCCAGATCCTAAATGGTATGTTGAATTTTGTGTTCCTTTTGATGGCAAGAATGGCCTTCTTGTCTTGTCTCTCAGATCGTTCACAGCTTTGTGGAAGTTACCTGTGGCGCTGATGTTTAGGCCAAGGTATGTATAGTTTTTTGTGTGCTCTAGGGCAACGGTGTCTAAATGGATTTTGTATTTGTGGTGCTGGCAACTGGACCTTTTTTGGAACACCATTATTTTGGTCTTACTGAGATTTATTGTCAGTGCCCAGGTCTGGCAGAATCTTTGCAGAAAATCTAGGTGCTGCTGTAGGCTCTCCTTGGTTGGTGACAGAAGCACCAGATCATCAGCAAACAGTAGACATTAGACTTCAGATTCTAGTAGGGTGAGGCCGGGTGCTGCAGACTTTTCTAGTGCCCGTGCCAGTTCGTTGATATACATGTTGAAGAGGGTGGGGCTTAAGCTGCAGCCCTGTCTCACCCCACGGCGGCCCTGTGGGAAGAAATGTGTGTGTTTTTGCCAATTTTAACCGCACACTTCTTGTTTGTGTACATAGATTTTATAATGTCGTATGTTTTACCCCCAACACCACTTTCCATCATTTTGTTTTGCAGACCCTCAGGCCAAATTGAGTCAAATTATTATTTTTTTATCAACAAAGCATGAGAAGAGTTTGCCTTTGATTTGGTTTGTTTGTTTGCCAAATAGGTTGTGCAGGGTGAATATGTGGTCTGTTGTACGGTAATTTGGTAAACAGCCAATTTGACATTTGCTCAGTACATTGTTTTCACTGAGGAAATGTATGAGTCTGCTGTTAATGTTAATGCAGAGGATTTTCCCAAGGTTGTTGTTAACGCATATCCCATGGTAGTTATTGGGGTCAAATTTGTCTCCTCTTTAGTGGATTTGGGTGATCAGTCCTCGATTCCAAATATTGGGTAAGATGCCAGAGCTAATGATGATGTTAAAGAGTTTTAGTATATCCAATTGGAATTTGTTGTCTGTATATTTGATCATTTCACTGAGAATACCATCAACACCACATGCCTTTTTTGGGTTGGAGTGTTTCTGTTTTGTCCTGTAGCTCATTCAAGGTAATTGGAGAATCCAGTGGGTTCTGGTAGTCTTTAATAGTTGATTCTAAGATTTGTATTTGATCATGTTTATGTTTTTGCTCTTTGTTCTTTGTTTTATTTTTTATTTTTTTATTTCACCTTTATTTAACCAGGTAGGCAAGTTGAGAACAAGTTCTCATTTACAACTGCGACCTGGCCAAGATAAAGCAAAGCAGTTCCACACATACAACGACACAGAGTTACACATGGAGTAAAACAAACATACAGTCAATAATACAGTATAAACAAGTCTATATACGATGTGAGCAAATGAGGTGTGATAAGGGAGGTAAAGGCAAAAAAAGGCCATGGTGGCAAAGTAAATACAATATAGCAAGTAAAACACTGGAATGGTAGATTTGCAGTGGAAGAATGTGCAAAGTAGAAATAAAAATAATGGGGTGCAAAGGAGCAAAATAAATATATAAATAAATAAAATAAATACAGTAGGGAAAGAGGTAGTTGTTTGGGCTAAATTATAGGTGGGCTATGTACAGGTGCAGTAATCTGTGAGCTGCTCTGACAGTTGGTGCTTAAAGCTAGTGAGGGAGATAAGTGTCTCCAGTCTCAGAGATTTTTATAGTTCGTTCCAGTCATTGGCAGCAGAGAACTGGAAGGAGAGGCGGCCAAAGAAAGAATTGGTTTTGAGGGTGACCAGAGAGATATACCTGCTGGAGTGCGTGCTACAGGTGGGTGATGCTATGGTGACCAGCGAGCTGAGATAAGGGGGGACTTTACCTAGCAGAGTCTTGTAGATGACATGGAGCCAGTGGGTTTGGCGATGTGTATGAAGCGAGGGCCAGCCAACGAGAGCGTACAGGTCACAATGTTGGGTAGTATATGGGGCTTTGGTGACAAAACGAATTGCACTGTGATAGACTGCATCCAATTTGCTGAGTCGGGTATTGGAGGCCACTTTGTAAATGACATCGCCGAAGTTGAGGATTGGTAGGATGGTCAGTTTTACAAGGGTATATTTGGCAGCATGAGTGAAGGATGCTTTGTTGCGAAATAGGAAGCCAATTCTAGATCTAACTTTGGATTATAGATGTTTGATGTGGGTCTGGAAGGAGAGTTTACAGTCTAACCAGACACCTGGGTGTTTGTAGTTGTCCACGTATTCTAAGTCAGAGCCGTCCAGAGTAGTGATGTTGGACAGGCGGGCAGGTGCAGGCAGCGATCGGTTGAAGAGCATGCATTTAGTTTTACTTGTATTTAAGAGCAATTGGAGGCCACGGAAGGAGAGTTGTATGGCATTGAAGCTTGCCTGGAGGGTTGTTAACACAGTGTCCAAAGAAGGGCCAGAAGTACACAGAATGGTGTCGTCTGCGTAGAGGTGGATCAGAGACTCACCAGCTGCAAGAGCGACATCATTGACGTATACAGAGAAGAGAGTCGGTCCAAGAATTGAACCCTGTGGCATCCCCATAGAGACTGCCAGAGGTCCGGACAGCAGACCCTCCGATTTGTCACACTGAACTCTATCAGAGAAGTAGTTGGTGAACCAGGCGAGGCAATCATCTGAGAAACCAAGGCTGTCGAGTCTGCCGATGAGGATGTGGTGATTGACAGAGTCGAAAGCAATGGCCAGATCAATGAATACGGCTGCACAGTAATGTTTCTTATCGATGGCGGTTAAGATATCGTTTAGGACCTTGAGCTTGGCTGAGGTGCACCCATGACCAGCTCTGAAACCAGATTGCATAGCAGAGAAGGTATGGTGAGATTCGAAATGGTTGGTAATCTGTTTGTTGACTTGGCTTTCAAAGACCTTAGAAAGGCAGGGTAGGATAGATATAGGTCTGTAGCAGTTTGGGTCAAGAGCGTCCCCCCCTTTGAAGAGGGGGATGACCGCAGCTGCTTTCCAATCTTTGGGAATCTCAGACGACACGAAAGAGAGGTTGAACAGGCTAGAAATAGGGGTGGCAACAATTTCGGCAGATAATTTTAGAAATAAAGGGTCCAGATTGTCTAGCCCGGCTGATTTGTAGGGGACCAGATTTTGCAGCTCTTTCAGAACATCAGCTGACTGGATTTGGGAGAAGGAGAAATGGGGAAACCTTGGGCAAGTTGCTGTGGGGGGGTGCAGTGCTGTTGACCGGGGTAGCCAGGTGGAAAGCATGGCCAGCCGTAAAAAAATGTTTATTGAAATTCTCAATTATAGTGGATTTATCAGTGGTGACAGTGTTTCCTATCTTCAGTGCAGTGGGCAGCAGGGAGGAGGTGTTCTTATTCTCCATGGACTTTACAGTGTCCCAGAACTTTTTTGAGTTAGTGTTGCAGGAAGAACATTTCTGCTTGAAAAAGCTAGCCTTGGCTTTTCTAACTGCCTGTGTATATTGGTTTCTAGCTTCCCTGAACAGCTGCATATAATGGGGGCTGTTCGATGTTAATGCAGAACGCCATAGGATGTTTTTGTGTTGGTTAAGGGCTGTCAGGTCTGGGGAGAACCAAGGGCTATATCTGTTCCTGGTTCTACATTTCTTGAATGGGGCATGCTTATTTAAGATGGTTAGGAAGGCATTTTTTTTTTTTAAATAACCAGGCATCCTCTACTGACATCCCGTATCCTTCCAGGATACCCCGGCCAGGTCAATTTGTTGTAGAGCCAAAAAGATTGGAGAAGTGGTTTACCCATACATCTCCATTTTGGATAGATAATTCTTGTTGTTGTTTACCCATACATCTCCATTTTGGATAGATAATTTGTGTTGTTGTTTGTTTAGTGTTTTGCAATTTTCCCAGAAGTGGTTAGAGTCTATGGATTCTTCAATTACATTGAGCTGATTTCTGACATTCTGTTCCTTCTTTTTCCGTAGTGTATTTCTGTATTGTTTAGTGATTCACCATAGTGAAGGCGTAGACTCAGATATTCCGGGACTCTATGTTTTTGGTTTGACAATTTTCTCAATTTCTTTCTTCGATTTTTGCATTCTTCATCAAACCATTTGTCATTGTTGTTCATTTTATTTGGTTTTGTCTGCAAAGAATTGAATTTGTTGTTGCCTAATTGCTTTTTGGTAGGTTTCCAAAATGCATTCCTTCCATCTATTGCACTTCTTAATGTTACTCAGTTCCTTTGGCTTTGATGCCTCATGATTGAGTATTGCACTGATCAAGTAGACTGTGATTTTGCTGTGGTCTGATAGGGGTGTCAGTGGGCTGACTGTGAATGCTCTGAGAGACTCTGGGTTGCGGATATCTCTCTCTCTCTCTCTCTCTCTCTCTCTCTCTCTCTGCCCAATAGATCGTGATAAACGACCCTACTGTCTCTCAGACACCAGACCTGTCCATAGAGATAAGGGTACGATAGCGTGTTCCTCTTCAACATAGAAATACCACACGCCCACCAGGTCCTTGTGCAATGTCTTGATGACCTATCTAGTAGGGCGTGTCTATCTATGTGTCTGACAATACTTGTGTCTGTTGATGCTTGTGTAGGTACGGTATGTGTGTGTCCGTCTGCAGGGGGGGATGTTTGCCTGCCCTTGCTGTCCCCAGGAGATGAAGAACATTATTTTTTATTTCTCTCTCTCTCTCTCTGTCTCTTCTGTCTCTGCACTCTGAACATGTCTGCATACTAGACTGTACTCTCTCCACCTCCTCCTCCATCTCTCTGTCTCTTCTGTCTCTGTCTCTGCACTCTGAACATGTGTGCTAGAATGTACTCTCTCCTCCTCCACCTCCTCCTCCTCCATCTCTCTGTCTCTCTCTCTGTCTCTGCACTCTGAACATGTGTGCTAGACTGTACTCTCTCCTCCTCCATCTCCAGCTCTCTCTCCTACTCTACCTCTGATCGATATACCCCCTCTCATTTCATTAGCACAGATGATGAGTTCTGTTATGCCGTGGTCTCTTTCCTTCCCAGACAAGACGATCTGATTGTAATAACGTGAATGACACCAATAAGGGTTAACTGGCAACGTTCACTCAACCACAATGCCTGAGAAAATAATTACTGGTTGAACTGAAAATGGAGAGGTGCTTTAGGAGCACATGGGTAGGTGGGGTATTTTATTAACATACCTGTCTTTAAGGGTGTCGGTGGCAGTGGCGGATTGGCCATCTGACAATTCTGGCAAATGCCAGATGGGCTGGACTATTGTTTTGTTGGGTGGGTGGTCGAAATTGACACACACAAAGATATATGCTGTGACGAGAGAGCCACTCCCCTCTCAAGAGAAAAACGCGTTCTGATTGGAAACATTTTGGAAGCTTTGTCCTGTCGTTCTTCTTATTTGTCAACGTTCATCTCAGTAGAAACTATTTTGCAAACAATATATTTTTACATGGATTCAAAATATGGAGCGTTGCACGGGAAATTCGCACCAGCCTTTGCGATAGCATAGGCCTACAGGTCTCTCACGGGCAGACACGCACAGAATCTGCACAACTCAGACAAAAAATCAAAAGCTAAAAAAAAGAATCTGCCAACTGATAGCAAAATTGAATTAAAATGTACCTGTTGTTGAATTATTATTTTTTCCCTCTGTTTTGATTGATTTATTTGACTCACCAAAATGTTTGACCCCTGTGTAGAGGTGAAGGGTGCAAACAGCCCAGGGAGTGAATGAAGAGATGAGAAGCAAAAACATGCCCAGATTAACAGCAGAAGCCAGAAACAGAGCCAGAAAGTTTCCAGCTGGGCCTCCCGGTTGGTGCAGTTGCCAGTTAACCCAGAAGCTCTGGGTTCGAGCCCAGGCTCTGTCGCAGCCACGACCGGGAGGTCCATGGGGTGATGCACAATTGGCCTAGCGTCGTCCGGGTTAGGGAGGGTTTGGCCGGTAGGGATATCCTTGTCTCATCGCGCACTGACAACTCCTGTGGCGGGCCGGGCGCAGTGCACGCTAACCAAGGTTGAAAGGTGCACTGTGTTTCCTCCGACACATTGGTGCGGCTGGCTTCCGGGTTGGATGCGCGCTGTGTTAAGAAGGAGTGAGGCTTGGTTGGGTTGTGTTTCGGAGGATGCATGGCTCTCGACCTTCGTCTCTCCCGAGCCGGTACGTGAGTTGCAGCGATGAGACAAGATTGTAACTACTAAATATTGGATACCATGAAATTGGGGGGAAAAAGGGGGTAAAATAAAAATCTATAAAAAATTCCAGCTGAACTCTACGAGGATGGAGGAGGACTTTTCTGCAAAGACTGTCAGCAGTCCATCGACTACATACGGCATTAAAACTGCAGTGGAGCACCTGAGGTCTATTTTAGCTGAGATAATGTTAAGTACTAGACATTTTTTGGTACCCTTCCCGTATCTCTGCCTTGATAAAATCCTGTCTAGGAGCTCTATGGATAATTCCTTCAACCTCATAGCTTGGTTTTTGCTCTAACATGCACTGTCAACAGCAGAAACATATATAGGGGCTACTGAGTGGCGCAGCGGTCTAAGGCACTCCATCTCAGTGCCTGACGTGTCACTACAGACACCCTGGTTCGAATCCAGGCTGTATCACAACTGGCTGTGATTGGGAGTCACATAGGGCGGGCACAATTGGCCCAGCTTTGTCCTGGTTTGGCTGTGGTAGTCACTTTGGTATAAAGAGATCAGGAGACAGGTACAGGAATGCGTAATAGGGTTTTTTATTGACCCAAAGTACAGTGTGCCATGTAAAGGCATGGGGTGGAAGACCAAACAAACACGTATACAAAACACAGTGTAGAAACCCAAACAAACACGTATTCAAAACACAGTGTAGAAACCCAAAAACAAAAGGGCGAGGAGTACCTCGAATAAATACATGGGGCGCACAACGGTACCACACGGGTCGAAACCCGTAATCATCTGCACAATACAATGGTACCACACGGGTCGAAACCCGTAATCATCTGAACAATACAATGGTACCACACGGGTCGAAACCCGTAGTCATCTGCACAATACAATGGTACCACGCGGGTCGAAACCCGTAATCATCTGCACAATACAATGGTACCACACGGGTCGAAACCCGGAATCATCTGCACAATACAATGGTACCACACGGGTCGAAACCCGTAATCATCTGCACAATACAATGGTACCACACGGGTCGAAGCTCGTAATCATCTGCACAATACAATGGTACCACACGGGTTGAAACCCGTAATCATCTGCACAATACAATGGTACCACACGGGTCAAAACCCGTAATCATCTGCACAATACAATGGTACCACACGGGTCGAAACCCGTAATCATCTGCACAATACAATGGTACCACACGGGTCGAAACTCGTAATCATCTGCACAATACAATGGTACCACACGGGTCGATACTCGTAATCATCTGCACAATACAATGGTACCACACGGGTCGAAACCCGTAATCATCTGCACAATACAATGGTACCACACGGGTCGAAACCCGTAATCATCTGCACAATACAATGGTACCACACGGGTCGAAACCCGGAATCATCTGCACAATACAATGGTACCACACGGGTCGAAACCCGGAATCATCTGCACAATACAATGGTACCACACGGGTCGAAACCCGTAATCATCTGCACAATACAATGGTACCACACGGGTTGAAACCCGTAGTCATCTGCACAATACAATGGTACCACGCGGGTCGAAACCCGTAATCATCTGCACAATACAATGGTACCACACGGGTCGAAACCCGTAATCATCTGCACAATACAATGGTACCACACGGGTCGAAACCCGTAATCATCTGCACAATACAATGGTACCACACGGGTCGAAACCCGTAATCATCTGCACAATACAATGGTACCACACGGGTCGAAACCCGTAATCATCTGCACAATACAATGGTACCACACGGGTCGAAACCCGTAATCATCTGCACAATACAATGGTACCACGCGGGTCGAAACCCGTAATCATCTGCACAATACAATGGTACCACGCGGGTCAAAACCCGTAATCATCTGCACAATACAATGGTACCACACGGGTCGAAACCCGGAATCATCTGCACAATACAAATGGTACCACGCGGGTCGAAACCCGTAATCATCTGCACAATACAATGGTACCACACGGGTCGAAACCCGTAATCATCTGCACAATACAATGGTACCACACGGGTCGAAACCCGTAATCATCTGCACAATACAATGGTACCACACGGGTTGAAACCCGTAGTCATCTGCACAATACAATGGTACCACGCGGGTCGAAACCCGTAATCATCTGCACAATACAATGGTACCACACGGGTCGAAACCCGTAATCATCTGCACAATACAATGGTACCACGCGGGTCGAAACCCGTAATCATCTGCACAATACAATGGTACCACGCGGGTCAAAACCCGTAATCATCTGCACAATACAATGGTACCACACGGGTCGAAACCCGGAATCATCTGCACAATACAAATGGTACCACGCGGGTCGAAACCCGTAATCATCTGCACAATACAAATTGTACCACACGGATCGAAACCCGTAATCATCTGCACAATACAATGGTACCACAAGGGTCGAAACCCGTAATCATCTGCACAATACAAATGGTACCACACGGGTCGAAACCCGTAATCATCTGCACAATACAATGGTACCACAAGGGTCGAAACCCGTAATCATCTGCACAATACAATGGTACCACACGGGTCGAAACCCGTAATCATCTGAACAATACAATGGTACCACACGGGTCGAAACCCGTAATCATCTGAACAATACAATGGTACCACACGGGTCAAAACCCGTAATCATCTGCACAATACAATGGTACCACACGGGTCGAAACCCGTAATCATCTGAACAATACAATGGTACCACACGGGTCGAAACCCGTAATCATCTGAACAATACAATGGTACCACACGGGTCAAAACCCGTAATCATCTGCACAATACAAATGGTACCACACGGGTCGAAACCCGTAATCATCTGCACAATACAATGGTACCACACGGGTCGAAACCCGTAATCATCTGCACAATACAAATGGTACCACACGGGTCGAAACCCGTAATCATCTGCACAATACAATGGTACCACACGGGTTGAAACCCGTAGTGATCTGCACAATACAATGGTACCACGCGGGTCGAAACCCGTAATCATCTGCACAATACAAATGGTACCACACGGGTCGAAACCCGTAGTCATCTACACAATACAATGGTACCACAAGGGTCGAAACCCGTAATCATCTGCACAATACAATGGTACCACACGGGTCGAAACCCGTAATCATCTGCACAATACAATCGTACCACAAGGGTCGAAACCCGTAATCATCTGCACAATACAATGGTACCACACGGGTCAAAACCCGTAATCATCTGCACAATACAAATGGTACCACACGGGTCGAAACCCGTAATCATCTGCACAATACAATGGTACCACACGGGTCGAAACCCGTAATCATCTGCACAATACAATGGTACCACACGGGTCGAAACCCGTAGTCATCTGCACAATACAATGGTACCACACGGGTCGAAACCCGTAATCATCTGAACAATACAATGGTACCACACGGGTCGAAACCCGTAATCATCTGCACAATACAATGGTACCACACGGGTCGAAACCCGTAATCATCTGCACAATACAATGGTACCACACGGGTCGAAACCCGTAGTCATCTGCACAATACAATGGTACCACACGGGTCGAAACCCGTAATCATCTGCACAATACAATGGTACCACACGGGTCAAAACCCGTAATCATCTGCACAATACAATGGTACCACACGGGTCGAAACCCGTAATCATCTGAACAATACAATTGTACCACACGGGTCAAAACCCGTAATCATCTGCACAATACAATGGTACCACACGGGTCGAAACCCGTAATCATCTGCACAATACAATGGTACCACACGGGTCGAAACTCGTAATCATCTGCACAATACAATGGTACCACACGGGTCGATACCCGTAGTCATCTGCACAATACAATGGTACCACGCGGGTCGAAACCCGTAATCATCTGCACAATACAATGGTACCACACGGGTCGAAACCCGGAATCATCTGCACAATACAATGGTACCACACGGGTCGAAACCCGGAATCATCTGCACAATACAATGGTACCACACGGGTCGAAACCCGGAATCATCTGCACAATACAATGGTACCACAAGGGTCGAAACCCGTAATCATCTGAACAATACAATGGTACCACACGGGTCAAAACCCATAATCATCTGCACAATACAATGGTACCACACGGGTCGAAACCCGTAATCATCTGCACAATACAATGGTACCACACGGGTCGAAACCCGTAATCATCTGCACAATACAATGGTACCACACGGGTCGAAACCCGTAATCATCTGCACAATACAATGGTACCACACGGGTCGAAACCCGTAATCATCTGAACAATACAATGGTACCACACGGGTCGAAACCCGTAATCATCTGCACAATACAATGGTACCACACGGGTCGAGACCCGTAATCATCTGCACAATACAATGGTACCACACGGGTCGAAACCCGGAATCATCTGCACAATACAATGGTACCACACGGGTCGAAACCCGTAATCATCTGCACAATACAATGGTACCACACGGGTCGAAGCTCGTAATCATCTGCACAATACAATGGTACCACACGGGTTGAAACCCGTAATCATCTGCACAATACAATGGTACCACACGGGTTGAAACCCGTAGTCATCTGCACAATACAATGGTACCACGCGGGTCGAAACCCGTAATCATCTGCACAATACAATGGTACCACACGGGTCGAAACCCGTAATCATCTGCACAATACAATGGTACCACGCGGGTCGAAACCCGTAATCATCTGCACAATACAATGGTACCACACGGGTCGAAACCCGGAATTATCTGCACAATACAATGGTACCACACGGGTCGAAACCCGTAATCATCTGCACAATACAATGGTACCACAAGGGTCGAAACCCGTAATCATCTGCACAATACAAATGGTACCACACGGGTCGAAACCCGTAATCATCTGCACAATACAATGGTACCACAAGGGTCGAAACCCGTAATCATCTGCACAATACAATGGTACCACACGGGTCGAAACCCGTAATCATCTGCACAATACAATGGTACCACGCGGGTCGAAACCCGTAATCATCTGCACAATACAATGGTACCACACGGGTCGAAACCCGTAATCATCTGCACAATACAATGGTACCACGCGGGTCGAAACCCGTAATCATCTGCACAATACAATGGTACCACAAGGGTCGAAACCCGTAATCATCTGCACAATACAAATGGTACCACACGGGTCGAAACCCGTAATCATCTGCACAATACAATGGTACCACAAGGGTCGAAACCCGTAATCATCTGCACAATAAAATGGTACCACACGGGTCGAAACCCGTAATCATCTGAACAATACAATGGTACCACACGGGTCGAAACCCGTAATCATCTGAACAATACAATGGTACCACACGGGTCAAAACCCGTAATCATCTGCACAATACAATGGTACCACACGGGTCGAAACCCGTAATCATCTGAACAATACAATGGTACCACACGGGTCGAAACCCGTAATCATCTGAACAATACAATGGTACCACACGGGTCAAAACCCGTAATCATCTGCACAATACAAATGGTACCACACGGGTCGAAACCCGTAATCATCTGCACAATACAATGGTACCACACGGGTCGAAACCCGTAATCATCTGCACAATACAAATGGTACCACACGGGTCGAAACCCGTAATCATCTGCACAATACAATGGTACCACACGGGTTGAAACCCGTAGTCATCTGCACAATACAATGGTACCACGCGGGTCGAAACCCGTAATCATCTGCACAATACAAATGGTACCACACGGGTCGAAACCCGTAGTCATCTGCACAATACAATGGTACCACAAGGGTCGAAACCCGTAATCATCTGCACAATACAATGGTACCACACGGGTCGAAACCCGTAATCATCTGCACAATACAATCGTACCACAAGGGTCGAAACCCGTAATCATCTGCACAATACAATGGTACCACACGGGTCAAAACCCGTAATCATCTGCACAATACAAATGGTACCACACGGGTCGAAACCCGTAATCATCTGCACAATACAATGGTACCACACGGGTCGAAACCCGTAATCATCTGCACAATACAATGGTACCACACGGGTCGAAACCCGTAGTCATCTGCACAATACAATGGTACCACACGGGTCGAAACCCGTAATCATCTGAACAATACAATGGTACCACACGGGTCGAAACCCGTAATCATCTGCACAATACAATGGTACCACACGGGTCGAAACCCGTAATCATCTGCACAATACAATGGTACCACACGGGTCGAAACCCGTAGTCATCTGCACAATACAATGGTACCACACGGGTCGAAACCCGTAATCATCTGCACAATACAATGGTACCACACGGGTCAAAACCCGTAATCATCTGCACAATACAATGGTACCACACGGGTCGAAACCCGTAATCATCTGAACAATACAATGGTACCACACGGGTCAAAACCCGTAATCATCTGCACAATACAATGGTACCACACGGGTCGAAACCCGTAATCATCTGCACAATACAATGGTACCACACGGGTCGAAACTCGTAATCATCTGCACAATACAATGGTACCACACGGGTCGAAACCCGTAGTCATCTGCACAATACAATGGTACCACGCGGGTCGAAACCCGTAATCATCTGCACAATACAATGGTACCACACGGGTCGAAACCCGGAATCATCTGCACAATACAATGGTACCACACGGGTCGAAACCCGGAATCATCTGCACAATACAATGGTACCACACGGGTCGAAACCCGGAATCATCTGCACAATACAATGGTACCACAAGGGTCGAAACCCGTAATCATCTGAACAATACAATGGTACCACACGGGTCAAAACCCATAATCATCTGCACAATACAATGGTACCACACGGGTCGAAACCCGTAATCATCTGCACAATACAATGGTACCACACGGGTCGAAACCCGTAATCATCTGCACAATACAATGGTACCACACGGGTCGAAACCCGTAATCATCTGAACAATACAATGGTACCACACGGGTCGAAACCCGTAATCATCTGCACAATACAATGGTACCACACGGGTCGAAACCCGTAATCATCTGCACAATACAATGGTACCACACGGGTCGAAACCCGGAATCATCTGCACAATACAATGGTACCACACGGGTCGAAACCCGTAATCATCTGCACAATACAATGGTACCACACGGGTCGAAGCTCGTAATCATCTGCACAATACAATGGTACCACACGGGTTGAAACCCGTAATCATCTGCACAATACAATGGTACCACACGGGTTGAAACCCGTAGTCATCTGCACAATACAATGGTACCACGCGGGTCGAAACCCGTAATCATCTGCACAATACAATGGTACCACACGGGTCGAAACCCGTAATCATCTGCACAATACAATGGTACCACGCGGGTCGAAACCCGTAATCATCTGCACAATACAATGGTACCACACGGGTCGAAACCCGGAATTATCTGCACAATACAATGGTACCACACGGGTCGAAACCCGTAATCATCTGCACAATACAATGGTACCACAAGGGTCGAAACCCGTAATCATCTGCACAATACAAATGGTACCACACGGGTCGAAACCCGTAATCATCTGCACAATACAATGGTACCACAAGGGTCGAAACCCGTAATCATCTGCACAATACAATGGTACCACACGGGTCGAAACCCGTAATCATCTGCACAATACAATGGTACCACGCGGGTCGAAACCCGTAATCATCTGCACAATACAATGGTACCACACGGGTCGAAACCCGTAATCATCTGCACAATACAATGGTACCACGCGGGTCGAAACCCGTAATCATCTGCACAATACAATGGTACCACGCGGGTCGAAACCCGTAATCATCTGCACAATACAATGGTACCACACGGGTCGAAACCCGTAATCATCTGCACAATACAATGGTACCACGCGGGTCGAAACCCGTAATCATCTGCACAATACAATGGTACCACACGGGTCGAAACCCGTAATCATCTGCACAATACAATGGTACCACACGGGTTGAAACCCGTAGTCATCTGCACAATACAATGGTACCACGCGGGTCGAAACCCGTAATCATCTGCACAATACAATGGTACCACGCGGGTCGAAACCCGTAATCATCTGCACAATACAATGGTACCACGCGGGTCGAAACCCGTAATCATCTGCACAATACAATGGTACCACGCGGGTCGAAACCCGTAATCATCTGCACAATACAATGGTACCACGCGGGTCGAAACCCGTAATCATCTGCACAATACAATGGTACCACGCGGGTCGAAACCCGTAATCATCTGCACAATACAATGGTACCACACGGGTCAAAACTCGTAATCATCTGCACAATACAATGGTACCACACGGGTCGAAACCCGTAATCATCTGCACAATACAATGGTACCACACGGGTCGAAACCCGTAATCATCTGCACAATACAATGGTACCACACGGGTCGAAACCCGGAATCATCTGCACAATACAATGGTACCACGCGGGTCGAAACCCGTAATCATCTGCACAATACAATGGTACCACACGGGTCAAAACCCGTAATCATCTGCACAATACAAATGGTACCACACGGGTCGAAACCCGTAATCATCTGCACAATACAATGGTACCACACGGGTCGAAACCCGTAATCATCTGCACAATACAATGGTACCACACGGGTCGAAACCCGTAATCATCTGCACAATACAATGGTACCACACGGGTCGAAACCCGTAATCATCTGCACAATACAATGGTACCACACGGGTCGAAACCCGTAATCATCTGCACAATACAATGGTACCACACGGGTCGAAACCCGGAATCATCTGCACAATACAATGGTACCACACGGGTCGAAACCCGTAATCATCTGCACAATACAATGGTACCACACGGGTCGAAGCTCGTAATCATCTGCACAATACAATGGTACCACACGGGTCAAAACCCATAATCATCTGCACAATACAATGGTACCACACGGGTCGAAACCCGTAATCATCTGCACAATACAATGGTACCACACGGGTCGAAACCCGTAATCATCTGCACAATACAATGGTACCACACGGGTCGAAACCCGTAATCATCTGAACAATACAATGGTACCACACGGGTCGAAACCCGTAATCATCTGCACAATACAATGGTACCACACGGGTCGAAACCCGTAATCATCTGCACAATACAATGGTACCACACGGGTCGAAACCCGGAATCATCTGCACAATACAATGGTACCACACGGGTCGAAACCCGTAATCATCTGCACAATACAATGGTACCACACGGGTCGAAGCTCGTAATCATCTGCACAATACAATGGTACCACACGGGTTGAAACCCGTAATCATCTGCACAATACAATGGTACCACACGGGTTGAAACCCGTAGTCATCTGCACAATACAATGGTACCACGCGGGTCGAAACCCGTAATCATCTGCACAATACAATGGTACCACACGGGTCGAAACCCGTAATCATCTGCACAATACAATGGTACCACGCGGGTCGAAACCCGTAATCATCTGCACAATACAATGGTACCACACGGGTCGAAACCCGGAATTATCTGCACAATACAATGGTACCACACGGGTCGAAACCCGTAATCATCTGCACAATACAATGGTACCACAAGGGTCGAAACCCGTAATCATCTTCACAATACAAATGGTACCACACGGGTCGAAACCCGTAATCATCTGCACAATACAATGGTACCACAAGGGTCGAAACCCGTAATCATCTGCACAATACAATGGTACCACACGGGTCGAAACCCGTAATCATCTGCACAATACAATGGTACCACGCGGGTCGAAACCCGTAATCATCTGCACAATACAATGGTACCACACGGGTCGAAACCCGTAATCATCTGCACAATACAATGGTACCACGCGGGTCGAAACCCGTAATCATCTGCACAATACAATGGTACCACGCGGGTCGAAACCCGTAATCATCTGCACAATACAATGGTACCACACGGGTCGAAACCCGTAATCATCTGCACAATACAATGGTACCACGCGGGTCGAAACCCGTAATCATCTGCACAATACAATGGTACCACACGGGTCGAAACCCGTAATCATCTGCACAATACAATGGTACCACACGGGTTGAAACCCGTAGTCATCTGCACAATACAATGGTACCACGCGGGTCGAAACCCGTAATCATCTGCACAATACAATGGTACCACGCGGGTCGAAACCCGTAATCATCTGCACAATACAATGGTACCACGCGGGTCGAAACCCGTAATCATCTGCACAATACAATGGTACCACGCGGGTCGAAACCCGTAATCATCTGCACAATACAATGGTACCACGCGGGTCGAAACCCGTAATCATCTGCACAATACAATGGTACCACGCGGGTCGAAACCCGTAATCATCTGCACAATACAATGGTACCACACGGGTCAAAACTCGTAATCATCTGCACAATACAATGGTACCACACGGGTCGAAACCCGTAATCATCTGCACAATACAATGGTACCACACGGGTCGAAACCCGTAATCATCTGCACAATACAATGGTACCACACGGGTCGAAACCCGGAATCATCTGCACAATACAATGGTACCACGCGGGTCGAAACCCGTAATCATCTGCACAATACAATGGTACCACACGGGTCAAAACCCGTAATCATCTGCACAATACAAATGGTACCACACGGGTCGAAACCCGTAATCATCTGCACAATACAATGGTACCACACGGGTCGAAACCCGTAATCATCTGCACAATACAATGGTACCACACGGGTCGAAACCCGTAATCATCTGCACAATACAATGGTACCACACGGGTCGAAACCCGTAATCATCTGCACAATACAATGGTACCACACGGGTCGAAACCCGTAATCATCTGCACAATACAATGGTACCACACGGGTCGAAACCCGGAATCATCTGCACAATACAATGGTACCACACGGGTCGAAACCCGTAATCATCTGCACAATACAATGGTACCACACGGGTCGAAGCTCGTAATCATCTGCACAATACAATGGTACCACACGGGTTGAAACCCGTAATCATCTGCACAATACAATGGTACCACACGGGTTGAAACCCGTAGTCATCTGCACAATACAATGGTACCACGCGGGTCGAAACCCGTAATCATCTGCACAATACAATGGTACCACACGGGTCGAAACCCGTAATCATCTGCACAATACAATGGTACCACGCGGGTCGAAACCCGTAATCATCTGCACAATACAATGGTACCACATGGGTCGAAACCCGGAATTATCTGCACAATACAATGGTACCACACGGGTCGAAACCCGTAATCATCTGCACAATACAATGGTACCACAAGGGTCGAAACCCATAATCATCTGCACAATACAAATGGTACCACACGGGTCGAAACCCGTAATCATCTGCACAATACAATGGTACCACACGGGTCGAAACCCGTAATCATCTGCACAATACAATGGTACCACACGGGTCGAAACCCGTAATCATCTGCACAATACAATGGTACCACGCGGGTCGAAACCCGTAATCATCTGCACAATACAATGGTACCACACGGGTCGAAACCCGTAATCATCTGCACAATACAATGGTACCACGCGGGTCGAAACCCGTAATCATCTGCACAATACAATGGTACCACGCGGGTCGAAACCCGTAATCATCTGCACAATACAATGGTACCACACGGGTCGAAACCCGTAATCATCTGCACAATACAATGGTACCACGCGGGTCGAAACCCGTAATCATCTGCACAATACAATGGTACCACACGGGTCGAAACCCGTAATCATCTGCACAATACAATGGTACCACACGGGTTGAAACCCGTAGTCATCTGCACAATACAATGGTACCACGCGGGTCGAAACCCGTAATCATCTGCACAATACAATGGTACCACGCGGGTCGAAACCCGTAATCATCTGCACAATACAATGGTACCACGCGGGTCGAAACCCGTAATCATCTGCACAATACAATGGTACCACGCGGGTCGAAACCCGTAATCATCTGCACAATACAATGGTACCACGCGGGTCGAAACCCGTAATCATCTGCACAATACAATGGTACCACGCGGTGGTCGAAACCCGTAATCATCTGCACAATACAATGGTACCACACGGGTCAAAACTCGTAATCATCTGCACAATACAATGGTACCACACGGGTCGAAACCCGTAATCATCTGCACAATACAATGGTACCACACGGGTCGAAACCCGTAATCATCTGCACAATACAATGGTACCACACGGGTCGAAACCCGGAATCATCTGCACAATACAATGGTACCACGCGGGTCGAAACCCGTAATCATCTGCACAATACAATGGTACCACACGGGTCAAAACCCGTAATCATCTGCACAATACAAATGGTACCACACGGGTCGAAACCCGTAATCATCTGCACAATACAATGGTACCACACGGGTCGAAACCCGTAATCATCTGCACAATACAATGGTACCACACGGGTCGAAACCCGTAATCATCTGCACAATACAATGGTACCACACGGGTTGAAACCCGTAGTCATCTGCACAATACAATGGTACCACGCGGGTCGAAACCCGGAATCATCTGCACAATACAATGGTACCACACGGGTCGAAACCCGTAATCATCTGAACAATACAATGGTACGAAAGACAAAACAACACAGCACGGGTACTCACAACCGACCAATGGACATTGGAACAATAACTGACAGGACAATGGTAATGGAAAACAAAGGGCACACTTATACAATCACTAATCAATGGGGATGGAGGCCAGGTGTGCGTATTGGCAGTTCCGGATGGTTCCGTGACATGTGTAGGCCGTCATTGTAAATAATCATTTGTTCCTAACTGACTTGCCTAGTAAAATAAAGGTTACATTTAAAAAACATTTTAAGTATATATATATATATATATATATATATATATATATATATATATATATATATATATATAGACAGGTGTGTGCCTTTCCAAATCATGTCCAATCAATTGAATTTACCACAGGTAGACCCAAATCAAGTTGTAGAAACATCTCAAGGATGATTAATGGAAACAGGATGCACCTGAGCTTAGTTTCTGGTGTCTTCTCATAGCAAAGGGTCTGAAAACGTATGTTGCAACAAATTTTAAAAACCTTTTTCCACCTTGTTATTATAGGCTATTGTGTGTACATTGATGAGGATTTTTTTTATTTTATTTAATCAATTATAGAATTACGATGTAAAGCAACAAACAGTGGAAAAATGAGAATACTTTCCGAATGCACTGTATTTAGCGTGAAAATCTATGTGTGTGAGACATACAGTCAGGTTTATGGGCTGTGTGCGTGTGTCACTTAAGGATAGAGTGAGCTCAGCTTCAAAAGCTTGAGATCTACTGTAGGCCTGCTATTGAACTGAACCTGAGAATTATTCATTTACTAAATGTAACCATTATTGTTTAAAAAAAATATATATATCTTTCTGTTAAAAGACCACCTCCACAAATGAGAGAAAGGAGTTCATCTTGGACTTGTTCATCTTGCACAAGAAAATTAAAGCAGATATACCTCTTGAAAAGGCGCCCAAGCTCTCCACATTTCTGAAGAAGCACTGCTAGCAGGGAGGATCCTACGCCATCTGCTTACTGCGTACCTGCCAGAGCACTATCAAATCAAACAAAATATAATTTTATTTCTCACATCCACGTGTTTAGCAGATGTTATTGCAGGTGTAGAGAAATGCTATCCACAATATGAGCAGGACATCAAAGGTGCTGTAGAGGGAAAGACATTAAGACATTCTTGATGAGACGACCGATGCGTTTGGAATATGTGCATTCGCCATTCTACTCCAGCCAGTGGGTGAGTTACCTGTTGTAGGCGACCAGGCTTTCTTGGATGAAGGAAACTTTACCACTGTGCCCAGAGTTGTAATTTCCTGTCTCCACAACAATGGGGTTGAGTAACAATGTGTGGGCTTTGTAAGCGACTCACGTCACCTGCCTTGCACATCTCCTGAGCCCGGTGATGGAGGTTTTTCCAGAGGCGTTTTGAGGACATGAACAGGCTGTGTTTTCTGGTGTAGAAGGTGTTCTGTCAGACTCCCCAGTGTCATCTGGAGCTGAGCACATTCATACTGGATAATGGTCATTCTCCTGTGTTTGCTGTGCAGACCACGTGGGGCTCCTGGATACGTGCTGTGGAGTACCTGACAGAGTACATGGATGAGGCTCACAGACTTCACTACAAACAGAAAGGGCCAAGTGTGTCCAAGGTCTTTATGAGCTGCGGTGGGAACACAAGGCCCAGATGAAGGCCCAGGCAGTGATCATTGGGTAGCATTGTGTGGAGATAGCGGCTAACGTGACAAAGCTGGAGGACACTTCTGTGCCAACAGCCCACAGCATCGCCCAGCAAGCAGGAGGAGACCTCTGCGCTAACAGCCCACAACATCTCCATCAACCTGGAGGAGACTTCTGCGCCAACAGCCCACAAAATCTTCAGCAAGCTGGAGGAGACTTCTGTGCCAACAGCCCACAACATCGCCCAGCAAGCAGGAGGAGACCTCTGTGCCAACAGCCCACAAAATCTCCAGCAATCTGGAGGAGACTTCTGTGCCAACAGCCCACAACATCTCCAGCAAGCTGGATGACCTGAAAATGTAGTTTGAGTACGGCAGAGCAGCTGGGACTGACGACTGGCACCCTCATAAAACGAAGGAAGACAGGCTCTCCAGCACTGAGTTGTTCCAGGCTGCCATGACAGCATGCTCCATCAAACTGCAGACCGTGCTGGAGAAGCACCACTGCCTTTCCTTGTTCGCATCACTAACTGTTCTAGATCCAGCCCAAGTGGTTGGAGCAAGAAACCACTTTAAGGACTATGTCCATGCCAACCCTGCTCTTAGCAGGGTGTCTGCAGAGGAGTGGCACAGATACATGGGCAAAGACAAGGTAAACTCTATGGAAGTGAGTGCAGTGGACTGGTGGGTAGTTAGGCAGGATAGGATGCCAGTCTTAGTTCACATTACGGCGATACATTGGTTCCTCCCCACTACCTCAGTGGATGCAGAGAGACTTTCCTCACATCATCAGATGCTACGTAGTCAGTGAAAACTTTGAAAATGTTGTTGATTGCAAAGTATAATAGCGCTGAGCACTAAAAATCATGTCAATCACAATCTAACCCACCAACTCTACCACTCTTTTTGCGTTTTGATTTGAAACAATTTGATAACAGTTAATGAATAGATAGATATATATAGATAGATGGATGATGTATATAGATAGATGGATTATGTATGTAGATAGATGGATTATGTATACAGATAGATGGATTATGTATACAGATAGATGGATGATGTATACAGATAGATGGATTATGTATATAGATAGATGGATTATGTATACAGATAGATGGATTATGTATATAGATAGGTGGATTATGTATATAGAGAGATGGATTATGTATACAGATAGATGGATTATGTATACAGATAGATGGATTATGTATATAGATAGATGGATTATGTATATAGAGAGATGGATTATGTATAAAGATAGATGGATTATGTATATAGATAGATGGATTATGTATATAGAGAGATGGATTATGTATAAAGATAGATGGATTATGTATATAGATAGATGGATTATGGATATAGATAGATGGATTATGTATATAGATAGATGGATTATGTATATAGATAGATGGATTATGTATATAGATAGATGGATTATGTATACAGATAGATGGATGATGTATACAGATAGATGGATGATGTATACAGATAGATGGATTATGTATATAGATAGATGGATTATGTATACAGATAGATGGATGATGTATACAGATAGATGGATTATGTATATAGATAGATGGATTATGTATACAGATAGATGGATTATGTATATAGATAGGTGGATTATGTATATAGAGAGATGGATTATGTATACAGATAGATGGATTATGTATACAGATAGATGGATTATGTATATAGATAGATGGATTATGTATATAGAGAGATGGATTATGTATAAAGATAGATGGATTATGTATATAGATAGATGGATTATGGATATAGATAGATGGATTATGTATATAGATAGATGGATTATGTATATAGATAGATGGATTATGTATATAGATAGATGGATTATGTATATAGATAGATGGATTATGTATAAAGATAGATGGATAATGTATATAGATAGATGGATTATGTATATAGTTAGATGGATTATGTATATAGATAGATGGATTATGTATATAGAGAGATGGATTATGTATATAGATAGATGGATTATGTATATAGATAGATGGATTATGTATATAGATAGGTGGATTATGTATATAGAGAGATGGATTATGTATATAGAGAGATGGATTATGTATAAAGATAGATGGATTATGTATATAGATAGATGGATTATGTATATAGATAGATGGATTATGTATATAGATAGATGGATTATGTATATAGAGAGATGGATTATGTATATAGATAGATGGATTATGTATATAGATAGATGGATTATGTATAAAGATAGATGGATTATGTATATAGATAGATGGATTATGTATATAGATAGGTGGATTATGTATATAGAGAGATGGATTATGTATATAGATAGATGGATTATGTATATAGATAGATGGATTATGTATATAGATAGATGGATTATGTATATAGATAGATGGATGATGTATATAGATAGATGGATTATGTATATAGATAGATGGATTATGTATATAGATAGATGGATTATGTATATAGATAGATGGATTATGTATATAGATAGATGGATTATGTATATAGATAGATGGATTATGTATATAGATAGATGGATTATGTATATAGATAGATGGATTATGTATATAGATAGATGGATTATGTATATAGATAGATGGGTTATGTATATAGATAGATGGATTATGTATATAGATAGATGGATTATGTATATAGTTAGATGGATTCATCAATGCATTATTTGTATGTATATGCCTTTGCACTTTGTTGATGACACTATTTATTTGTCTATCATATTTTTCCGTAATGAAAAGTTTACGGTAAAAATGTATTACAAGGGTTGAGTAGACGTTTTTTTGTTGAAAGCTTAGTAGAAGGATATCCGTTGGAACATTATCATCAAATACACAGAATTAAGCATGTATTTATGTAAAACCATGTTCCCAATGTTATCACATAATGTTTGTACTCCAAAGGCAAAAAGAAGTGGTACGGTGTGGATAAAATGCAACGGCCGAATTCATGTCCCAGTTCGCCCCTGGTTGAGGGAGTATTATATTAACAAGCTGTCTTTAAGGGTGAGTTGGTGAAGTGTTATATTAACAAGCTGTCTTTAAGGGTGAGTTGGTGAAGTGTTATATTAACAAGCTGTCTTTAAGGGTGAGTTGGTGAAGTGTTATATTAACAAGCTGTGTTTAAGGGTGAGTTTCAACGCTATGTGTTGCTGTTTGTTTATTGCCGATGTTGCAGTGCTGAGAATGATGTTGGCATTTTAATCACATGTTTGTGGCATTAAGGATTAAATGTGTGGGTAGAATTCAATCACCAGATGCTCTGTTGTCAGAAAGGGCTGTTAAAAGCAAATCATTATTCTGTGGCTATTTAACACTCAGCACTATGTGTGTATTCTGATGTCTGCATACAAATGTTTTCTAACATATAGTATAAGCAATAGCCGTGTGTGTGTGTGTGTGTGTGTGTGTGTGTGTGTGTGTGTGTGTGTGTGTGTGTGTATTTTCTGCACAAGATAACAAGGTTCCTTATTTTCCTTAGACACAATATATATATATTTTTTCTTTCTCTCTGACGATGCACTGTGCTGACCCATATACACTTCCTGCTCCGAGGCAATATACCATATCTCTTTGTCTCTCTCTCCCTCTCTCCTCTCTCTCACACTCTCTCCTCTCTCTCACACTCTCTGTCTCTCTCCTCTCTCTCCCTCCCCCTCTCCCTCTCCCCCCTCACCCTCTCCTCTCTCTCACACTCTCTCCTCTCTCTCACACTCTCACACGCTCCCCTCTCTCTCACACTCTCCGTCTCTCTCTCTCTCTCTTTCTCCCTCGCTCTCTCTCCCCCCCCTCCCTCTCCCCCCTCACACTCTCCGTCTCTCTCTCTCTCTCTCTCTCTCTCTCTCTCTCTCTCTCTCTCTCTCTCTCTCTCTCTCTCTCTCTCTCTCTCTCTCTCTCTCTCTCGCTCTCGCTATCGCTCTCTCTCCCTAATTTAGACCAGTTAATATCGCCAATGTATTTCTATTGAATTTAACCATTTATTTATTAGTGAGGAGGGACATGTTGGGCTGGATAGCCATAGGCTGCAGTGCACTGTAGCTGAAGGAGAAAGTTAGTTGGAAGCACTGATTGTCAGCCATTTTATTAGTAGCAGTGGGATAAAACTATGCTTTCCCAGAGATAGTGAGTTTCAGTTCAACAAGAAGAGGGGGATATCTTGGAATTAAAGGCACTGTTACACTACCCCAAAGTCCTTGCTGTAAGCCTTTTAGATATTTCTTTGCCAGCTAATATGGTAACATTCGTTTACATTTTATTCATTAGATGTGTTTGGCACTCCAAGGATATCATTAGGAGATCAGACTATGGGCGTTTGCTCCACAGTATTTAATCTCTGTGTCCTAAAACTTTACACACATTCACTTCTGGAAGCATTATAAAGCATATGAACATGAAGTTTTGTTTATTAAAATGTATTTATTAAATGTATATCTAACATGAATTTGATTTGCAGTAGGGACTCGTTACAGTGAACCCCTCTGGTGATTTTTTTGGATAAGGATTTGATCCCATGTCCTGTCGAGTCTGTAGGGTCCTAACACCCTCTAGTCCTCACCACCTCCAATCCTCCCCACCTCTAATCCTCCCCACCTCCAATCCTCCCTCCGCTCCAGCCATGGAGGCCTGTTCTGAGCCTGGGGGTTGGGGTGGATCCATTACCCAGAACGGGAAGATGAGGAATGGGCCGTCGTGCATCACCCTAATGGTCTCACCCGTCATGGGGTGGGATGAGCCGGGTCTCCCCCTGTGCTGGCTAAGTGCTCCTGGAGGTCGATGGAGGGCCGCAATGCGTTAATGCTCCCACCCTATCAGAGCCTCAGCCGTCAGTCACAGTCAAAGACGGCAGAGATGCCTCATCAAAACTGCGGCTCCTGGTCGGATCGCCGGCCAACTCCATTTCCAGCTTTACAGGAAGACTCCTGGATGATTCTGGATGGTAGAAGTACCACAGAGATGATTTGTTCAGGGAAATCTAGATTAGGTCCAAGCCAATCACTGTAGAGTGGAATGAGGAAGACATATCTAAAGTGTCCAAGAAATGTATTTAAGTGGAAAGACACAGATAATAGATCTGAGGATGAATTGGAGGCTGATAACCTCTTTTATGATGACATACTACTATTAAGCAAAAAGGCATGAAGAGGTGTGGTAAATGGCCAATAAACCACTGCTAAGGGTGCCTGGATACAGCCCTTAGCCGTGGTATATTGGCCATATACCACAATCACCCGAGGTGCTTTATTGTGATTATAAACTGGTCACCAACGTAATTAGAGAAGTAAAAATTAATATTTTGCCATACCCATTGTATACGGTCTGATATACCACGGCTGTCAACCAATCAACATTCAGGACTCGAACCGCACAGTTTTTAAGGTCTGATGTACAACAGCTGCCAGCCAACTACATGCAGATCTCATAGTGATAATTTATTCAGCTCATACTTTTCAATTCAACTAAAAGATACAAAATCAGCTACATAATTAAATGGGAAAAATAATTGAAATGTACTAGTTTTAAAATACATTAATATAAATGCAAATCCTTTCAAACGATGGAATTCATCTATTATTGAAAAAGATAGTAGTTAAATATTCAATTATATTTAACAGCCTCAACGCAGAATATTATCCTAATCCTGAAAATGACACGGAGAAAATACAGAAAAATATCTTTTAACGTGACCTTAACTAGCTTTACACTTAGATTCAATATTTACTTGAGCTTTGGCCGTCGTCTTTTAAAATAAATTGTTTTACCCTAAAATGAACGCACAAGAAGGGCACGAACATGTTCTATGAAAATGCTTCAGTCCTCTTCAAGCTTTGAATTCTGCTCCCAAAATGTAATTCAAACTGATGTTGTTTCCACAGAAATAGTAGTGACATTTCATGAGTACAACATGCTGTCTATTTCACAGAAGGACACAGTAGCTTCCCCATGTAGGTGGTGAGCCCAGTGGTCTATAGATATGAATTCACCCTGAGGGAGATAATGTACACTCTCCTCTCCTCTCTGTCATTACCCCTGGCACACAGAGCTAGATAACGCCTTGTGACACTGCCCTTTCCCTTGGTTCTCCGCACGCTGCCCCCCCCCCCCCACCCCCCCCATATCTGGACGTCTGACAGTGACCTCTGTGAGTCCTCGTTCAGTCAGGGGGGGGGGGGGGCTGTGGTTATGCTACCACAGCGGGCGCCACAGTGACACATGTCAAAGGGTTGAAAATGAAGATCTAATTCACTGAACTACCTCTCCAGTGTCCCCCCCCTCTATTCCTCCCTCTCCAGTGTCCCCCCCCTCTATTCATCCCTCTCCAGTGTCCCCCCCTCTATTCCTCCCTCTCCAGTGTCCCCCCCTCTATTCCTCCCTCTCCAGTGCCCCCCCCCTCTATTCCTCCATCTCCAGAGTCCCCCCCTCTATTCCTCCCTCTCCAGTGTCGTCGTCCCCTCTATTCCTCCCTCTCCAGTGCCCCCCCCTCTATTCCTCCCTCTCCAGTGTCCCCCCCTCTATTCCTCCCTCTCCAGTGTCCCCCCCTCTATTCCTCCCTCTCCAGCGTCCCCCCCCCGTGTCCGTGTCCCCCCCCTCTATTACTCCCTCTCCAGTGCCCCCCCCCTCTATTCCTCCCTCTCCAGTGTCCCCCCCCCTCTATTCCTCCCTCTCCCCACTCATCCCTCCCTTCCCTTGTCAGAGATCTTGTCTTCCTTCTTTCTCAGTGAATGCCTGTCACGGGGATGGTGACGGATCTAGGTGAAACGTTTTTTGGGGGTTTTTGACAACTGAATTCTGGTTTGGGCTTGCACACTAAATTGAAAACAGCGAATCTAAATAGGAAAGAGAGCACAGAGTCAAAGTGTCAAGTCGACAAAATCAATTCAACGTTGCCTGACTCTCCTGACGCACCGTGTTGGGATTATGAAGAGACTTGTTGTCTCCCTCCTTTTATAATTTTGTTATATATTGTCATTTAATAGGGGACATATTACACCTGTCAGGAGGGGACAAATAGCCTTGCGCTTGTCAACAAGGAAGTGTATTAAAAAGGCCCTCATGACTTTTCCCTGGACAACAGCCTGTGTGTGTGTGTCTGCCAGTCGTAGGCCCACCAATGTAGCTAGCTTTGTCCGGGGAAATGAAACCTTGGCAAACTGATTCATATGTCACTGTGCAGAAGCACTATTTTTCATCTTCACCCACCACTAATCTCAAAAAGGGGAAACAGTCGGAGTCGGAAAAAAATAGAGTGAACAAATGCGAACAATGATGAAGGCCAGTGACGAAGATGCTGGTGCCAGCCTGGTGTGTTCATTGAAGGTGTCACGTTCTGACCTTTGTTCCTTTGGTCCTCCGATCCTTCTCCTCAGAAGAGGAAGATGAGATCCGTTACAGCCAGTGATGAAGATGCTGGTGACTAGCTGATGCCAGCCTGGTGTGTTCATTGAAGGTGTCACGTTCTGACCTTCGTTCCTTTGGTCCTCTGATCCTTCTCCTCAGAAGAGGAAGATGAGATCCGTTACAGCCAGTGATGAAGACGCTGGTGACTAGCTGATGCCAGCCTGATGTGTTCCTTGAAGGTGTCACGTTCTGACCTTCGTTCCTTTGTGATGTCTTTGTTTTAGTATGGTCAGGGTGTGAGTTGGGTGGGTTGTCTATGTTCCTTTCCTTTCTATAATTTGCAATTTCTGTATTTGGCAAAGTATGGTTCTCAATCAGAGGCAGCTGTCAATCGTTGTCCCTGATTGAGAATCATACTTAGGTAGCCTGGTTTCACTTTTGAGTTGTGGGTGTTTGTCTTCCGTGTCAGTGTGTGTTACCACACGGGACTGTTTCGTTTATTCACGTTTATTGTTTTGTTCCAGTGTTCTGTTGTGTTTTGATTAAACATTATGGACACTTACCACGCTGCGCATTGGTTCTCCGATCCTTCTCGCTACTCTTCCTCAGAAGAGGAGGACGAGATCCGTTACAGCCAGTGACGAAGATGCTGGTGACTAGCTGATGCCAGCCTGGTGTGTTCATTCAACATGGCAATGGTCCGGATGGATGTATGTACCTGTATATCGCATCTCAAAGAAGAGAGCTAAACCTTTTGCCATGGCAGTCTCCAGGATGGAACGTTCCCACAGAACCCTGGGAGCACAGGTGTGAGGGACATAAAAACTTGACTGGACTAAATGGATGTCACTGTGAATTCATGTTTGGTTTGTTGTAAGAGTTCATAAAAGAGCTGTGAATGTTAGATGTCGTATTGCATTGTATGTTTTCTGCTCAATGTATTTTTCAAGTGACTGGATTGAAATGGTATGTTGTGTTGACTTGTTATCAGGCCGGTCATAACATTCAAATTGAGTTGATTAGATTAGAATCATGTCTTTTGTTTTCACTAGCGAAGTGCAAAGAAATATTAATTCAGGTTGGGGGGTGAGTCCCCGCTTGAATTTGGTTAAAACGGGGGCAGTGCATTCGTTCATAGTTGTTACAAAGCTCCTGTGTATCAGACAGACTTATTCAGTTTATTCTCTTAGAGATTTACTCTAAACTGAAGTTGATGGGAAACCATGTGAAGAAACCGTGTTAAGTAACCATTCTGAGTAACCATGTTAAGTAACCATGTTAAGTAACCCATGTTAAGTAACCATGTTAAGTAACCATGTTAAGTAACCATGTTAAGTAACCATGTTAAGAAACCATGTTAAGCAACCATGTTAAGTAACCCATGTTAAGTAACCTATGTTAAGTAACCTATGTTAAGTAACCATGCTAAGTAGCCCATGTTAAGTAACCATGTTAAGTAACCCATGTTAAGTAACCCATGTTAAGTAACCCATGTTAAGTAACCATGTTAAGTAACCGATGTTAAGTAACCCATGTTAAGTAACCCATGGTAAGTAACCATGTTAAGTAACCCATGTTAAGTAACCTATGTTAAGTAACCATGTTAAGTAACCATGTTAAGTAACCCATGTTAAGTAACCATGTTAAGTAACCATGTTAAGTAACCGATGTTAAGTAACCCATGTTAAGTAATCCATGTTAAGAACCCATGTTAAGTAACCCATGTTAATAATTAACCCATGTTAAGTAACCTATGTTAAGTAACCATGTTAAGTAACCCATGTTAAGTAACCAATGTTAAGTGACACATGTTAAGTAACCATGTTATGTAACCCATGTTAATAAGTAACCATGTTAAGTAACCCATGTTAAGTAACCCATGTTAAGTAACCATGTTAAGTCACCCATGTTAAGTAACCATGTTAAGTAACCCATGTTAATAAGTAACCATGTTAAGTAACCATGTTAAGAAACCATGTTAAGAAACCATGTTAAGTAACCATGTTAATAAGTAACCATGTTAAGTAACCCATGTTAAGTAACCATGTTAAGTAACCCATGTTAAGTAACCCAAGTTAAGTAACCCATGTTAAGTAACCATGTTAAGTAACCCATGTTAAGTAACCGATGTTAAGTAACCCATGTTAAGAAACCATGTTAAGTAACCCATGTTAATTAACCATGTTAAGTAACCCATGTTAAGTAACCCATGTTAAGTAACCTATGTTAAGTAACCATGTTAAGTAACCCATGTTAATAAGTAACCATGTTAAGTAACCCATGTTAAGTAACCCATGTTAATAAGTAACCATGTTAATAAGTAACCATGTTAAGTAACCCATGTTAAGTAACCCATGTTAAGTAACCCATGTTAATAAGTAACCATGTTAATAAGTAGCCATGTTAATAAGTAACCATGTTAAGTAACCATGTTAATAAGTAACCATGTTAATAAGTAACCATGTTAATAAGTAACCATGTTAAGTAACCATGTTAAGTAACCATGTTAATAAGTAACCATGTTAATAAGTAACCATGTTAATAAGTAACCATGTTAAGTAACCATGTTAAGTCTCATGTATTACATGTACACCGTAATTGTTTGAGTGTGACTTATTGAGAGACTAATAAATCCTATTAGTTGAATTGAGTAAATGCATTCCTCGTTTTACAGAGTCATTCTTTGATTGACTTATACCTTCATCATTTAGTGGTAAATGTTACTCACGCTACACATCGCATGTATTCTTAGCCTCTAACTGTGCAGCTCTGAGCGAAGGTTAACTCTATAATTTAACGCTAGGACATCGATCGCAAGATATTAGCTCTTTGTTTCCCAGCCTCCTTAACAGTTATGTTGAACACGTGTCATTTATAGTATTCTGAGTGCTGGTGCGAGGGTCGGACACGCCTACGGGTCGATAGCATTTATTCACATAATAATGGAGTCAAATTGATGAATGTAAGTTCATTATCATTCAATATACTTTTATCCTACTACACATTCTTTAAGGAATGAGGTAAAAAAAAAAAAGAGAGTGAAGAATGTGTTGGTGGATTATTGTAATAGCTTTCTAATGGAGTGCCAGTGTTTTCCCTATAGAGGGCCATGGCGGCTTGGCCGGAGAGGGACAATGGTGGCTTGTTCGCAGCTGGTGGCTTTACAGCGTTTACAGATGACATACGACATGTGGTGGTCTCTGTGCATGGGAGAAAAGGAGGTTTATCAGATGCCTAGGATAATACACTATGTCCAGCCATGGGTCTGTAGGGAGTCCGGGTAGACGGAGAGCCCACCCCAGATCGTACTCACTGTCACTCAGGTTCGAGGGCTATTAAGCCCCTTCTGGTTGGTTCTACAGGTCACCGTGGACGTGATGGAGTAGAGCTAGTTTGTCCCGCTCGGGAGAAAGGTAGCATATTGCTTTTTTTCATGTTATATATATATATATATATGGCATGAACAATAGAGGAGGTTGCCTCTGACAAACAGTGTTGAACACATACTAGTGCATTGGGGCTTGCCAGACATCTGTTGAGTGGAAAATGACATTGGTCTATGCTGTAAATGATATTTTGAATGCAATAATATGTGAGCAACCTCTTATGACTCTTAAGGCCAAAAGTGTGTGGTCGTCGAACATCTCATTCCAAAATCATGGGCATTAATATGGAGTTGTCACCCCCCCCCCCCCACCCCCTTGTTGCTACAACAGCCGACATGGGAAGGCTTTCCACTAGAAGTTGGAACATTGCTGCAGGGACTTGCTTCTATTCAGTCACAAGAGCATTAGTGAGGTCGGACACTTGATGTTTGGCATTTAGGCCTGATTCGCAGTTGGCTTTCCAATTCCTCCCAAAGGTGTTTGATGGGGTTGAGGTCAGGCCAGTCAAGTTCTTCCACACCGATCTCGACAAACCATTTCTGTGTGGACCTCGCTTTGAGCACGGGGGCTTTGTCATGCTGAAACAGGAAAGGGCCTTCCCCAAATTATTGCCACAAAGTTGGAAACACAGAATCTTCTGGAATGTCATTGTATACTGTGACGTTAACCTTTCTGATCTCCCCATCCCGGATCCGGGATCGTGAATACAGACTCAAGCTCATTACCATAACGCAACGTTAACTATTCATGAAAATCGCAAATGAAATGAAATAAATATGCTAGCTCTCAAGCTTAGCCTTTTGTTAACAACACTGTCATCTCAGATTTTCAAAATATGCTTCTCAACCATTGCAAAACAAGCATTTGTGTAACAGTATTGATGGCTAACGTAGCATTTAGCGTAGCATTTAGCATTAGCATTCAGCTGGCAACATTTACACAAAAAAACAGAAAAGCATTCAAATAAAATAATTTACCTTTGAAGAACTTCAGATGTTTTCAATGAGGAGACTCTCAGATAGCAAATGTTCAGTTTTTCCTGAAAGATTATTTGTTTCGGACAAATCGCTCCGTTTTCTGCGTCACGTTTAGCTATGAAAAAACCCCTGTATCCAGGATTGTGTAAATCTATCAGCAAGCTCATTAGCATAACACAACGTTAACTATTCATGAAAATCGCAAATGAAATGAAATAAATATGCCATCTCTCAAGCATAGCCTTTTGTAAACAACACTGTCATCTCAGATTTTCAAAATATGCTTCTCAACCATAGGAAAACAATCATTTGTGTAAAAGTAGCTAGCTAGCGTAGCATTTAGCGTTAGCATTTAGCATTAGCGTTAGCATCCAGCACGCAACATTTCAACAAAAACATAAAAGCCTTCAAATAAAATCATTTACCTTTGAAGAACTTCAGATGTTTTCAATGAGGAGACTCTCAGTTAGATAGCAGATGCTCAGTTTTTCCAAAAAGATTCTTTGTGTATTAGAAATAGCTCCGTTTTGTAAAAAAACCCCGAAAATTCAGTCCTCAAAACACAAACTTTTTTCCAAATTAACTCCATAATATCGACTGAAAACATGGCAAACGTTGTTTAGAATCAATCCTCAAGGTGTTTTTCACATATCTCTTCGATGATATATCGTTCGTGGAAGTGTGCTTTCTCTCCTGAATCCCAGGAGAAAATGCCCGCACCTGAAGATTACGCACAAATTTAGACAAAGGACACCGGGCGGACCCCTGGAAAATGTAGTCTCTTATGGCCAATCTTCCAATGATATGCCTACAAATACGTCACAATGCTGCCGAAATCTTGGGGAAACGGCAGAAGGTCTAAGCTTATTCCTGTCGCATTCACAGCCATATAAGGAGACATTAGAAAACAGAGCTTCAGAAATTCTGCTAATTTCCTTTTTGATGTATCATCTTGGTTTCGCCTGTAGAATGAGTTCTGGGGCACTTACAGACAAAATCTTTGCAGATTCTGAAACTTCAGAGTGTTTTCTTTCCAAAACATAGTATGCATAATATGCATAGTCGAGCATCTTTTCGTGACAAAATATCGCGCTTAAAACGGGAACATTTTTTATCCAAAAATGAAATAGCGCCCCTAGAGATGCAACTGGTTAAGATTTCCCTTAACTGGAACTAGGGGGAACCATGAAAAACAGCCCCAGACCATTATTCCTCCTCCTCCAAACTTTACATTTGGCACTATGCATTCAGGCAGGTAGAGTTCTCCTGGCATCCGCCAAACCCAGATCCGTCAGTCAAACTGCCAGATGGTGAAGCGTGATTCATGACTCCATATAATGTGTTTCCACTGCTCCAAAATGATGGCGAGATTTACACCACTCCAGCCGATACTTGACATTGCTCATGGCGATCTCAGGCTTGTGTGCGGCTGCTCTGCCATGGAAACCCATTTCATGAGTCTCCCGTTGAACAGTTATTTTGCTGACGTTGCTTCTGGAAGCAGTTTGGAATTTGGTAGTGAGTGTTGCAACCTAGGACACTGGCCTGTCCCGTGCTGTGAGCTTGTGAGGCCTACCACTTCGTGGCTGAGCCGTTGTTGCTCCTAGATGTTTTCCACTTCACAATAACAGCTCTTCCAGTTGACTGGGGCAGCTCTAACAGGGCAGAAATTTGACAAACTGGACTTGTTGGAAAGGTGGCATCCTATGACAGTGCCAAGTTGAAAGTCACTGAGCTCTTCAGTAATTCAGAAAATTCTACTGCCTATGTTTGTCTATAGAGGTTGCATGGCTGTGTGCTCGAATTTATACACCAGACAGTAACGGGTTTGGCTGAAATAGCCAAATCCACAAATGTGAAGGGTTGTCCACATATTTTTGGACATGTAGTGTGCACACAACAAGGGACTATATAGCGTACCATTAACAGACATATCCCAGAAACAATCTATGCGAAGAGGTATCATTCAGACCTGGGTTCAAATAGTAATTGATTCCTCTCAAATACGTTGAGCTCGTCTGACACAATGGACCCAATGTAGTAGTCCCAAAAGTGCAAACCCCAAAACCCATCTGGCACTCCATGCAGGCCTAATCAAACGCTCCAAGCCTTTTGAATGAAAACTCATACAACTTGAACCCAGCTTTCATATATTATTACTGTGTCCACAGTACTGATCAGCACACCCGACCCCCTTCACGCTCAGGAGGGTTATCCCATTGCTGTGTATTAAAGGTTAGCAAGGGTGTGGAACATGTACATCACCTGTTCTATAGACAGAATAAATATTGAATCGTGGCACCACTTGTTCCCTTTTAATAGTGGCTGGTGTAGAGTGGCTGGGCACATTCATCAGTCCAAAGACAATATCCATCTGTCATGCAGGAAAAGAGCTTTCAACGGTGCGGTGCCTCAAGGTGTTGGCACGGACGCCAATGCTTGTTGTATCTCATTACTTCTGGCCACTTCGTCTGCGTTGTCATCCAGAAAGAGAGGCTGGACTGGGGAAAGAGGTGAGAGAGTGCGGCCTAAGGGACCGGAACTTCTCAACGGGCTAAACGGCTTTCGCCACTTGAGGGCGCAGTGCTTGTTTGCTGAGCTGTAAAAAATAAATGTACACTTTAGAGTTCAGCTGCCATGATGAGTTAACGCGGACCATACTGTTTTTATTTTACATTTGGCTCTGCTTTGACTCACATCTCTTGTGATGCAGATAGATGTACCTTTCTGTCTATCACACTATAACTAAATTAGCATTAGCATTAGCTTATACACGTCAAATGTGTTGTTCGACAAGAACAAACGTATCAAAGCTGTTTTTCTGAGGTAATCCAAGTTGGAGTTGGACAATGACACTTAAACTATCTATTTCCCCATGCCAACCTAGACACACAACAACAGCAAAGTAGCAGCCCTGCATGCTATATTGAATTGTAGTGTTTACAAATAATATTACATTTCCCCCACCCATTACTCCTTGGCCTAAGATGTTGCATTAATCCATGAACTTGAATTACAGCAACTCCAGTGTGTTCGTCAATATTTCAACCTTTCACATTATGGCCACTTATTGGATGTCTCCCTGTCCTCTGTAACACTCTGCATATATCCATCTCTCTGTTTGAGTTGTATTGTGGAGTGATAGAGTCAGTTGGGTCTAAGCACAGTGACCTTCATACATGTGTAATAGATATAGCAGCAGAGAGGAGGAAAGAGAGGAGGAAAGAGAGGAGGAGAGAGAGGGAGAGATAAAGGGAGAGAGAGGAGGTGAGAGGAAAGAGGAGGAGAGGAGGAGGAGAGAGGAGGATAGAGGAGAGAGGAGGAGGAGAGAGAGGAGTATAGAGGAGGAGAGAGGAAAGAGGAGGAGAGGAGGAGGAGAGAGGAGGATAGAGGAGAGAGGAGGAGAGAGAGGAGGAGAGAGGAGGATAGAGGAGGATAGAGGAGGAGGAGGAGGGATGATATGGTGAATGTCAAGATATGACCTACTGGATAGCAAGTGTGTGTGTGTGTGTGTGTGTGTGTGTGTGTGTGTGTGTGTGTGTGTGTGTGTGTGTGTGTGCGCATGAGTGCGTGCGCACGTGTGTGTGTGTGTGTGCGTGCGTGCGTGTGTGTCTGGTATTAGCATTTCATATATTAGTGTCAAAAGGAAAATAAATATTCATATTCAGCCATAATGGCATGTTAATACCCATAAGGCCATATAACTCTATAAATGGAAAACTGTTTCAGCTAGCGGGCGTTCTGACCTGGCAGCCTTGGTTACCTGTAGACAGCTGAGATCCTGTCCTCTTCCCTCAAGCTTTAACAGTTGGAAACCACTCCTATCATCTATTCCATATTAATAATGCATTGGCTTTTGAAATCACATAGTTAAAGAAAAAAATGGAAATGCATCCCAACAACTGTATTTTTTTAAATTTTGTTTTTTACACGTAGAAATAAAAAATAAAAAGCACTCTCTCTGTTTTATGTTTTATGTTTTTGGACAAATTAGCATCCGCCCACTCCACTGTAATGCAGTGTGACCAGTAAAGTTGTGAACAGGGTTGATGATGTACCTGAAAGGTCTACCTTAGGGAGGGTTGATGCACTGTCCTGTCAAACAATCCCCCACCAGCATGTTAGCAACACTCACAGCTCTCCTCAAAATCCCCCCCCCCCCCCCGTTCCCCTTGCCCTCTGCCTCATCACCCATTCCAACAACAACATCTCTCCCTGCGGGGTTGGGAGTGAGGTTGGCCGGCGTTGCGAAAGCTTGTTTTGTCTCCCAAAGCTTTTTGAATGTCAAAAGGTGGCCAATCTTATTTTTTTGTACCTGTTTAATTAGAGAATGCTTATCGTAGCCTGCATGCCGCATGCACTGTGCCTCGACAGGGTGGCAACACCCCAGTGTTGTAAAATTAATTATATCACTAATGTGGACCTGGTGCATGTGAAATAGCTGAACTCTACCCAAATAGCTCATTAATCTCCAGACATCCACTACTGGGTTAGGTGAAGTGGTCCTGAATTTCAATACCCACCCTCGCCATCCGTAACCTTTCTCTCTCAGCCGAGGGGAACAGTGGAGAGCTAGAGAGGTAGAGAGGTAGGGGAACTGTGGAGTGTTAGAGAGGTAACGAGGAATCATCTCTGTCTCTCTACCGGCTCTATATATCTCTCACTTTGAGCCAGGCGGTAATATACACCTACGCACACATACACGGACACACATAATGTGTTTTCACCACACATACACACTTTCAAAGACTCGCAAGTGGAGCAACTGAATGCAAAGTGCTCAATATACTCTGAATATATATATATATATATATATATATTTATAAAAAAAGGGAAACTGACTGCAGGAGAATAATGTGAAAAGTCCCCAATGCAACTCACTGGGCCCCAGAAGAGCTGATGTACCCTACATGTACCTTATTTTAGAATTATCAAAGAATGAAAAATCACCCCCCTATTATTTAAAACAATGTCACCCCCAAACCCAAAGCAATTTCTCAGTAATATTTTAAAATGGTCCTTATGTTGCAAGTAGCTTCCAGAACTAGAATCTCGTCTACTAAGCATAACACTGCAATGCATTTCCTCCTGTGGCCCAACACACAATCAAAAGTACTGCGATATCTCAGTGCAGCATCCCAAAATAAAATATCCGATGCATGATCCTTGGGAATTAAAAAAAATATATTAATTAACAAAAAAAAGGGTAAAATAGAAAAAAATCGAATAAAAAGAGCTCGTTATCAGAGAGAACAAAGTCACCCCGACCCCTCAACAAACCCAAAGCCTGATTATCAATCCAAAACAAGATCCAGTATTCCTCATTAAGTGGTCCTCTGGGACAGTTCAGAGGGATGGAAGGGGGACTTTTAACTGGAGTTCCTTGTCAAAGAAAGGTGCTTAGGAATGCACAGCGTCATGTCCAACTCTACCTGGAGACCACTGAGTGGCTGCTCACTGTGTGCTATTAGAACTATTATTACCTCTCAAAGTCATTGATCGGTACTTTGATGCTGAACTTTCCCCAATTTAAAACACAGTTTCTGTCCATCAGTTGAATGTTTCCACTTTGTTGGACAAAATCAACTTTAGACTACTTCTTTAGAATATTTACACTACTTCTTTAGAATCTTTACACTACTTCTTTAGAATCTTTACACTACTTCTTTAGAATCTTTACACTACTTCTTTAGAATCTTTACACTTCTTCTTTAGAATCTTTACACTACTTCTTTAGAATCTTTAGACTACTTCATTAGAATCTTTACACTACTTCTTTAGAATCTTTACACTTCTTCTTTGGAAACTTTACACTACTTCTTTAGAATCTTTACACTTCTTCTTTAGAATCTTTACACTACTTCTTTAGAATCTTTAGACTACTTCATTAGAATCTTTACACTACTTCTTTAGAATCTTTACACTTCTTCTTTGGAAACTTTACACTACTTCTTTAGAATCTTTACACTACTTCTTTAGAATCTTTAAACTACTTCATTAGAATCTTTACACTACTTCTTTAGAATCTTTACACTTCTTCTTTGGAAACTTTACACTTCTTCTTTAGAATATTTAGACTACTTCTTTAGAATCTTTACACTACTTCTTTAGAATCTTTACACTACTTCTTTAGAATCTTTACACTACTTCTTTAGAATCTTTAAACTACTTCATTAGAATCTTTACACTACTTCTTTAGAATCTTTACACTTCTTCTTTGGAAACTTTACACTTCTTCTTTAAAATATTTAGACTACTTCTTTAGAATCTTTACACTGTGTTGATCAGTAATTCTCAGGCTTAGGATCCCCATACAGGGTCGCTCCCTAGGCCTCAGTCAAGCCTAGTTGGATGACTACCTATGCTCCCTAATCCCCAGTCAGGCCTTGTTGTGTGTTGTGTCTATCAGCTCCATGAGGAATGCTTTACCAGCAGTCTTGAAGAGTTCCCACATTTACTGAGCACTTGTTGGCTGATTTTTCTTCACGCTGTGGTCCAACTCATCCCAAACCATCTCAATTGGATTGAGGTCAGGTAATTGTGGAGGCCAGGTCATCTGATGCAGCACTCCATCACTCTCCTTCTTGGTCAAATAGCACTAACACAGCCTGGAGGTGTGTTCCGGGTCATTACTTTCCCCTAACCCTACCATCCCTCCCTTAATTGCAATAAACTACTAGACAACAATACTTGGGCTTCTACTTCCAGTTTACACATACATTTTGTTTTTTACACACGGTACATTTCACATTAGTCATCTTTCTTTGTTTGCTTTAGTCCCACCCTTCAGCGACCCTCAACCCCTCCCATCTATCTCTGAACACCAGCCAGATGTGTAATTGACACGTTTTTCAACTGTAATGTTTCACAAAAGTTCTGAACCTTTCTATTCTCATAGCTTCTACAGAATGTAAATAAATTAAAGACAAAGAGTATTTGCTAAGAGTATTTTTTATATTATTGATCAATTGACTATTAGCTCCAGATAAATGTTGCAATTCTTCATCCATTCCTGAACCTGCGACCAAAAACAAGCTACATATGGGCAGTACCAAAACAAATTATCTAATGATTCTGTCTATGTGCAGCTAAATCTGCAAGGCTGGGATGATTGTATCCCACATGTACATAACATTATATTTGTTTCAATAATTTTGTATAATAATTTAAATAGAAAAATGTAAAGTTTTGAATCAGGTGTTGTTTTGTATATCAGTTCATAAACCATGTGCCAGGGAATCGGTACATCGAAAATCTCTTCCCAACTATTTTGCAATCTGTATGGTGCAGCTGTACATTTTTTTTTGTCTGTATATGAAACTGGTATACTTTTTTATTCATCACAACTCTCTTTAACTGGGCCGACAGACACATTCCTTACCTTCTCCCTCTTCCACCTACCTTCTCCATTTTTGCGGTAATGCTGCAATCAGTTGGTTGTAATTTTGGGTAGAGAAGACATTTCCAAATATTTTTTAAGCTGCGTGTGTGACATAACTCCACCAGTCCGGTTTCTGATATCATCGACAAAGTGTCTACCGTTTTACAACAAGAAAAAAATCACAAATAAAGATTTTTTTTTATCAATTAGTATATTTGAGTTTAATCACAATATTTGTTGTAATATGTGATGTTGAATGTTTTAGTACACTTACTGGAGAGCACCTGTTTGTCTACACCCATTCAGCATTGCTCCCACCCTCTTAAACCTTAGCCCCACCCATCTCTTTAAGTGTTCACATGTGAGGTCATGTGCTAAACAGAGCGAGTGAGGTAGTGTAGCAAACAACCAAAGGTTTCAAGGCTAAAAGGGGTTAAATGAATAGCAAAAAGTAGTAGAAAAAATACACTTAATCTAGTCCTTGGCCTATATCCTAATCTGACTTTGGTGCAGGTCTTGTTGTTGTTCACATTACCGTCTCTGGTAAACACACACCATATCAAATAAAATCTAAGATTATTTTTCACAATCACAGAATACAGAAGCTGTACATGTTACAGTGAAATGGTTACTTGCATAGTGGACTCTTTTGTTTAGACATGTCCAGTAGCTAGCTAGCTAGCTAGCTAGCTAGCTATTTAAACAATGAACTATAATCCCAACCCATACTAACAGCAATACAAACTGATTATCATAGCTAGCCACCATGCATGAATCTGCGTGGAGCTAAAGCTAACCAAATAGGTTCAATGTTAGCTAGCTAGCTAGCATTAGGATATAACTACGAATGCAAATGGATTCCTGACATGTGAATAATATTACTACACAAATCATACACAGAACATTAGCTAGCGGGCCAGCCAGCTAACGTTAACTAACTAGCTAACAGTATGGTTAAACTTGCAATAAAAACGAGTTTCTGACAAAATTAGAAACATATTATATCTGAAATTGTCAGACTCTTACTCGTATACAGACCTCTCTGTCATGGATGCCCTTAGCTTGAAGATGTAATCCGGATACAGGTGTTTTATACAACAGCCTTCTGAGTTCTCTTTTCAGCTCCCTCTGCGTTTGTAATCATACTCTGCTTCCATCGGGCATTACACTGACTGACATTACACTTCAAAACTCTGTCATCTAATTCCGTGACACTGTTGATCGCCGTTCCATCCCCATCGCTTTCATCAGAAGACTACAGTGTCTGGTTTTTACCTCAACCAGGGATTTTCTCAGATTCAGAGAGAGTCAGCATGGCACAATCGTCCTCCAGAAAGTAGTCCATCACAATTTTTTCCCACTGACCTTTGCCAATAGCGCCTGTTAAATTCAGGGCAGCAATGTTATTGAGAGCAGTAACAACACTTTCACAGTTCTCCGTGATAATTTTTAAAAAAGACACCGTAGCAAGAATTATCTACACATACTGAGCAGCTCACGTAATAGACAGAAGCAGGCTACATGGCAGACCAATCCAAACTCATCTCTTGGTATGTCCAGCCCATCCATTATATCAACCAATTATTGCAGGGGGAAGGATCCTGTCTTTTTCTGTGGCTAAACAAACTAGGCTCATATTTTAAAATGTTTATTCGGATTTACATACAGCATACAAGTTTGTTATTAAGGCACATTAAAGTTCACATGTTCCAAAAGGCATTTGTTTGCCAAAAAGTCCCTATTAATAAAAATAAAAAACGTACATTCAATTGCCTCTCCTGTGAAGTAGTGAAGTGACATGTATGACTGAAGCCTTTAGAGAGAAGTTCAACCTGTGCTTAACATGTATGACTGTAGCCTTTTGTGAAAGGTTCAACCTGTGCTTAGCAGGTCATATTTGTACTGAATGCCATTCCCTTCCATCATCACTTCATGATTTAATCAGAGTTGCCAATGCTATCGTTGTAGATTTGTTTCTCCATCGCTCTACAGGTATAGGATTAAGTTACACAGCTATGACTGACACACACAATGTTAACCCGCTGTTCCCTGCGAGTTCTCACCTGCTGTCACTAACAAGGTCAAGGATTTATCAAGTGAAGGACTTTTATTAACCTCTCTCTCTTACACATACACACACACACACACACACATATATGTGCACACACACAGACACACACACACACACACACACACACACACACACACACACACACACACACACACACACACACACACGCAAACACACACACACGTAGCTCTGTTTGCGTAAATTGTGAAATGACTGTGGAGAGCACTTCACAGTCATTGACATCCTGTTTCTGGGACTACAATGGGGCACTTGTTGGCACTAGTCTGTTTCTGGGACTGCAATGGGGCACTTGTTGGCACTAGTCTGTTTCTGGGACTGCAATGGGGCACTTGTTGGTGCATGGCTGGGACTGCAATGGGGCACTTGTTGGTGCTAGTCTGTTTCTGGGACTGCAATGGGGCACTTGTTGGTGCTAGTCTGGGACTGCAATGGGGCACTTGTTGGCACTAATCTGTTTCTGGGACTACAATGGGGCACTTGTTGGTGCTAGTCTGGGACTGCAATGGGGCACTTGTTGGCACTAGTCTGTTTCTGGGACTGCAATGGGGCACTTGTTGGTGCTAGTCTGGGACTGCAATGGGGCACTTGTTGGCACTAATCTGTTTCTGGGACTACAATCGGGCACTTGTTGGCGCTAGTCTGTTTCTGGGACTGCACTGTGGCACTTGTTGGCACTAGTCTGTTTCTGGGACTGCAATGGGGCACTTGTTGGCACTAGTCTGCTTCTGGGACTGCACTGTGGCACTTATTGGCACTAGTCTGTTTCTGGGACTGCAATGGGGCACTTGTTGCCACTAGTCTGTTTCTGGGACTGCAATGTGGCACTTGTTGACGCTAGTCTGTTTCTGGGACTGCACTGTGGCACTTGTTGGCGCTAGTCTGGGACTGCAATGGGGCACCTGTTGGTGCTAGTCTTGTTCGAGACCACCTAAAGCGAGACCGATTCAAGACCAAGAACAGATCTAATCGAGACCGAGTCAAGACCGAGACTGGGAGGAGTCAAGACCGAGACTGGGAGGAGTCAAGACCGAGTCCGAGAAGGGGACAAGGGATCTGAGACAAGGCCGAGACCTGAGACCTGAGTCCAATTCAAGACCATGCTTGCAATTATGTCAAATCACCACCATAATGGCGCCGGAGAAGTAGGCAGACAGTTTTACGTGCTCCCAACCGATTGTGTTTTTTGTTTGTTAATTTGCGTTATTTGTAACTTTTTTTTTTCTTATTTTGTACAGAAAGTCGCCGCTACTCTCTCTTATGACCGAAAATAACTTCTGGACATCAGGACTGCGATTACTCAGCACAGACTGACAGAATCATTTTTTAACGAGTCTGATGAGTCCAACTTGAACGATATACTGGTTGCTTGGGAACAGGCCCAGATTCCCGTGATTTGGGTGAAGAGGAGGTGAAGTAAAAGGGTCCAAAAGGCGGGCTGACTTCTGACAATTCGTAGGTGACCGAATAAACCCCACTTCCTTCCTCCCCCATTCCATTCTGCGAGCAAACATGCAATCTTTGAACGATAAAATCGATGATCTACGCGGAAGATTAAACTACCAACGGGACATTCAAAACTGTAACATCTTATGCTTCACGGAGTCGTGGCTGAACGACGACACTATCAACATACAGCTGGCTGGTTATACGATGGACCGGCAGGATAGAACAGCGGCGTCTGGTAAGACAAGGGGCGGCAGACTATGTTTTTTTGTAAATAACAGCTGGTGCATGATATCTAAGGAAGTCTAGAGCTATTGCGCACCTGAGGGAGAGTGTCGCATGATAAGCTGTAGACCACACTATCTACCTAGAGAGTACCACCACAGTCAGAGGCTGGCACTAAGACAGCATAGAATGAGCTGTATTCCGCCATAAGCAAACAAGAAAACGCTCACCCAGAGGTGGCGCTCCTAGTAGCCAGGGACTTTAATACCGGGAAACTTAAATCTGTTTTACCAAATTACAATCAGCATGTTAAATGTGCAACCAGAGGGGAAAAAAGCTCTAGACCACCTTTACTCCACACACAGAGATGCATACAAAGCTCTCCCTCGCCCTCCATTTGGCAAATATGACCGTAATTCTATCCTCCTGACTCCTGCTTTCAAGCAAAAATTAAAGCAGGAAGCACCAGTAACTAGATAAATGAAAAAGTGGTCAGATGAAACAGATGCTAAGCTACAGGACTGTTTTGCTAACACAGACTGGAATCTGTTCCAGGATTCCTCCGATGGCATTGAGGAGTACGCCACATCAATCATTGGCTTCATCAATGAGTGCATCGATGACGTTGTCCCCACAGTGACAGTACGTACATACCCAAAAAGAAGCCATGGATAACAGGCAACATCCACACTGAGCTAAAGGCTAGAGCTGCCCCTTTCAAGGAGTGTGATTCTAACCCGGAATATTATAAGAAATCCCGCTATGCCCTCCAACGAACCATCAAACAGGCAAAGCGTCAAGCCAGGATTAAGATCGAATCGTACTACACTGGTTCTGACGCTCGTCGGATGTGGCAGGGCTTGCAAATCATTACAGACTATAAAGGGAAGCACAGCTGAGAGCTGCCCAGAGACACGAGCCTACCAGACGAGCTAAACTACTTCTATGCTCGCTTCTAGTCAAAATAACACTTCTAGTCAAATAACACTGAAACATGCATGAGAGCACCAGCTGTTCCAGAAGATTTTGTGATCATGCTCTCCGCAGCCGATGTGAGTAAGACGTTTAAACAGGTCAACATTCACAAGGCTGCAGGGCCAGACGGATTATCAGGACGTGTACTGCTAGCATGCGCTGACCAACTGGCGAGGTCGATGTCTTCACTGACATTTTCAACCTCTCCCTGTCCGAGTCTGTAATACTAACATGTTTAAAGCAGACCACTAGAGTGCCTGTGCCCAAGAAAATGTAGGTAACCTGCCTAAATGACTACCGTAGCACTCACATCTGTAGCCATGAAGTGCTTTGAAAGGCTGGTCATGGCTCACATCAACACCATTATCCCAGAAACCCTAGACCCACTCAAATTTGCATACTGCCCCAAAAGATCCACAGATGATGCAATCTCTACAGCAATCCACACTGCCCTTTCCGACTTGGACATAAGGAACACTTATGTGAGAATGCTATTTATTGACAGCTCAGCGTTCAACACCATAGTGCCTTCAAAGCTTATCAATAAGCTAAGGACCCTGGGACTAAACACCTCCTTCTGCAACTGGATCCTGGACTTCCTGACGGGCCACCCCCAGGTGGTAAGGGTAGGTAACAATACATCCGCCACGCTGATCCTCAGCACAGGGGCCCTTCAGGGGTGCGTGCTCAGTCCACTCCTGTACTCCCTGTTCACTCATGACTGCACAGCCAGGCACGACTCGAACACCACCATTAAATTTGCTGATGACACAACAGTGGTAGGCCTGGTCACTGACGACGACGAGACAGCCTGTAGGGAGGAGGTCAGAGACCTGACCATGTGGTGCCAGGACAACAACCTCTCCATCAACGTGATCAAGACAAAGGAGATGATTGTGGACTACAGGAAAAGGAGGACCGAGCATTCCCCCATTCTCATTGACGGTACCGGAGCACCAAGTCTAGGTCCAAGGGGCTTCTTAACAGCTTCTATTCCCAAGCCATAAGACTCCTGAGCACCTAATCAAATGGCTACACAGAGTATTTGCATTCCCCCCTCCCCCTCTTTTACACTGCTGCTACTCTCTGTTGTTCTCATCTATGCATGTCACTTTAATAACTCTACCTTCATGTACATATTACCTCAATTAACTGGTTCCCGTATATACTCTCGCTATTGTTATTTCACTGCTGCTCTTAAATTACTTGTTACTTTTATTTCTTATTCTTATCCGTTTTTTTTTTCAACTGCATTGTAGGTAAGGGGCTTGTAAGTAAGCATTTCACCTGTTGTATTCAGCGCATGTGACTAATACAATTTGATTTGATTTCAAAATGTCCAGTATTTCTGTGTTCATATTTCTGAACAATTTTGGGATTCGATTCGACATTCAAAATTGTGAAAATATGTTGAGGGAAAACAGAGCTACTGTACAAATTATCAATAACCCAAACACAGTGGGGAACAATAGGCTTTCTACGCCTTCAGAGAAGGGCTAAGGATGAATAAAATAATTATTGCTATAATATAATAATATAGATAGTTATATTATTATATTTAATGATGTTCTAATTTAATCCCTTCAGTTTTTGTTGGAAAGGAAAGAGTTAAAACTGAAGAGTTAAAAATATCCAATCAGGATATTTATTTTCTGGTCTCTTGGGAGATACAGTGGGGCAAAAAAGTATTTAGTCAGCCACCAATTGTGCAAGTTCTCCCACTTAAAAAGATGAGAGAGGACTGTAATTTTCATCATAGGTACACTTCAACCATGACAGACAAATTGAGAAAAAAATCCCAAAAATCACATTGTAGGATTTTTTATGAATTTATTTACACAACTGGTGGCTGACAAAATACTGTTTTGCCGCACTGTATATCTAGCTAGCAAGTCAGCCATTGTCTAAGCCATCAGATGCTGAATAGAGGCATTCAAATGTATTAGGGCAACATTTTGGAGTGACAGTGGAATTAACCAATCACATTTTGACTTAATGGGATGTACCATTTAAAAAAAAACGTCTGCCTTCTTGAAGGCCTAAAAGGTCAATGGGCAGTGAGCAGTCGTTGTCCAATGGTCTAGCTAGCTTTTGTTGTCGGCTCGTTTGCAGGGGCTGCAGCAGGTGTTATCAAAGTGGATATTGTTGCTAATTTGTTAGCTTCTCTCCTTTCCAAAAAAATTCAGTTCAATTGACCATAATCTGGTGAGTGGAACTGTGCTATTTATTGCAATGATGTTATCCATCTCTTTGAAAATAACTTAAAAGTGTGAAACATTGTTGCATTTAAAGTGGAACTGAAAGAATTTTAGCAACATTAAATCGTCTTCTGACATTAAAACATTTTCTGACAAGCGACCACTTAGATATGGTCATTTTCACGTTTTCAAAAATTCTTAGATTTTTGGGGAATTACTTACTAAGGCATTTGTGAAAGTTCTCAAAGTCAAAAGCGGCTGTTCGTTGGGACAAATAATAGACACTGCAGCAAATAAAACCGGGAAAAAAAACATCTGTCTTGCATTTGCATACTAACTACAGTGCATTCGCAAAGTATTCATACACCTTCCCTTTTTCAACATTTTGTTATTTTAAAGAATTAACCTTTATTTTAAAAAGGAATGTCAATTTAATGGGTCCTGCTTTTTGACGTACATGCTGACATATCACTACATTTTCTATTGTGATTGGTCAACAACGATTGCGCCGCTTGAAAAATAGAGCAGAATCCTATTTTCTTGGCCAAGCAGCTTTCAAGTGCACGACACCACTGATTGCTCCGTCTAGATAGAATTCTGATGTGATTTAAAAATAAATAAAAAAAACTACACAAAATACCCCATACTGGGTTGGATGCGGAGCATTGCAGCACAGCTATTTTCAGGTTTCTCCAGAGATGTTCGATCGGGTTCAAGTCCAGCCTCTGAGGCCCTGAGCGCTCTGCTGCAGGTTTTCATCAATAATCTTTCTCTACCTTGCTCCGTTCATCTTTGCCTCGGTGCTGACTAGTCTCCCAGTCCATGCCACTGAAAAACCTCACCACAGCATGACACTGCCACCACCATGCTTCACCATAGGGATGGTGCCAGGTTTCCTACAGATGAAACGCTTGTCATTCAGCCCAAGTGTTCAATCTTGGTTTCCAGAAAATCTGGCAAACTCCAAGCAGGCTGTCACGTGCCTTTTATTGAGGAGTGGCTTCCATCTGGTCACTCCACCATGAAGGCCTGATTGGTGGAGTGCTGCAGAGATGGAGCTCTGTTAGAGTGACCATCAGGTTCTTAGTCACTTCCCTGAAGAAGGCTGTTCTCTCCTAGGCTCTAGGAAGAGCCTTGGAGGTTTCAAACTTATTCCATTCAAGAATGATGGAGGCCACTGTGTTCTTGGGGACCTTCAATGCTGCAGAAATGTTTTGGTACCCTTCCCCAGATCTATGCCTTGACGCAATCCTGTCTCACAGCTCTTAGCATAATTCTTTCAACCTCAAGGCTTGGTTTTCACTCTGACATGCACTGTCAACTGTGGGACCAATTGAGTCCAATCAAGTTGAAGAAACATCTCAAGGATGATCAATGGAAACAGGATGCACCTTGGCTCAATGTCAGGTTTCATAGCAAAGGGTCTGAATACTTTTATAAATAAAGTATTTCTGTTTTTAATTTTTATAAATTTGCAAAGAATTCTAAAAACCTGTATTTTCTTTGTCATTATGGGGTATTGTGATGTCATTATGGGGTATTGTGTGTCAATGGCTGGGGAAAATAACTGATTTAATCAATTTCAGAATAAGGCTGTAACATCACATGGCCGTCATTGCAAAGTGAGAATTTGTTCTTAATTTGCCCACTCTAGCTAGCTAGCTGGCTGGCAAACACTGTCAGTTTATAAAGTCACGTTTAATAGATTTTTGGATAAAGCCTTTCTGTTGCATGTAAATACGTTTTATGCATGCTTACGGTGTACATACATGCACATACGATTCACTTTTCCGCCATCGATAATGTATGTTTTTTTCGTTGCTATGGTCCCTTCGTGTTTGAAGGCAGTACGCTTTGACAAGTGCGACAAGTGCATGCTCGGTAACCCATCGCTGTCTGTCTGGAAAACACTTACGGTGGCTATTCACAGACTCCCGGTAGGAAGACGTATTGGGATGTAATAGCTTGGTGATTGACTGACAAGGGGCTTTATATAACAACACCAGGCTGCTTCAGCACACAGGGGAGGAAAGAGGGGTTCAGCTCTGACCATATTAGACACATAGACGAGATTAAATGGGGATAAGGAAGAGTAAAGTCCATTGGAATGACAGCTGAAGAGGACATGTATGGATAAATAGCATCCGCAGTCAAATGGGCCATGCAATACATCAACCATAACAATCTAACAAGGTTGTTTAGCATGGGATATAATAAATATTTAGGTTGTTATCAGGTATCAAGACACTCCTCTGAACAAATGTATTTACACCAAGGGAACATGCTTAGAACCTTTTGGAACAGGCTTATAACATTCTGGAACAGGTTTAGAACCTTTTGGAACAGGATTAGAACATTCTGGAACAGGTTTTGAACCTTCTGGGACAGGGTTTGAACCTTCTGGTACAGGTTTAGAACCTTCTGGAACAGGCTTATAACCTTCTGGAACAGGATTAGAACCTTCTGGGACAGGATTAGAACCTTCTGGAACAGGCTTAGAACCTTCTGGAACAGGCTTAGAACCTTCTGGAACAGGCTTAGAACCTTCTGGGACAGGTTTAGAACCTTCTGGAACAGGCTTAGAACCTTCTGGAACTGGTTTTCAACCTTTTGGAACAGGATTAAAACATTATGGAACAGGTTTAGAACCTTCTGGGACAGGGTTTGAACCTTCTGGTACAGGTTTAGAACCTTCTGGAACAGGCTTAGAAACTTCTGGAACAGGTTTAGAACCTTCTGGAACAGGCTTACAACCTTCTGGAACAGGCTTAGAACTTCTGGGACAGGTTTAGAACCTTCTGGGATATAGAAAGAGTGAAAGATATGGTGTGAGAGAAAGACAATGGGAAAACAGGATGCTACTTCCACCGTGAATGACGTCACATGGGGAGCGTCAGGTGCGCGTATAGTGGGTCTCAAGCTCTCCTGGTTTAAACCATGCTCACCAGAAGGCCATTAGTGCCTGAGAGGAAAACAGTACAGGGTTGGAACAAACATGATTTACATACAATAAACAAATGAAAGTCCATACTATGGGAAAGTATATAATGTTACGCCTTAGCAGTAATATTGGTCATCAAGACGCAGTAGCATTAGCAAAGTCACATAACAGACATTCACCTCTAAATCAAATTTACATTCCAACAATGGCAAAGGCATATTATGAAACATGTGCGAGAAAATGTCTTGCGTTACGTGTGTCTCCTCCCAAGCGTAATGCCTTTGTGGTGTGTGTGTGTGTGTGTGTGTGTGTGTGTGTGTGTGTGTGTGTGTGTGTGTGTGTGTGTGTGTGTGTGTGTGTGTGTTCTCATTGCATTTACCCAGTACAGTTCTCTCCACCTGTTTCCTTCACCACTATGCTCAACCTTGCCCAAGGTTAATCTGTCACTCTTGGTGTGCATTGACATTCATTCTTATCTGCCCCTAACCACTCAGCTGACTGTCTATCCACCCAATGACCACTCAGCTGACTGTCTATCCACCCAATGACCACTCAGCTGACTGTCTATCCACCCAATCACCACTCAGCTGACTGTCTATCCACCCAATCACCACTCAGCTGACTGTCTATTCACCCAGTCAGCTGACTGTCTATTCACCCAATCACCACTCAGGTGACTGTCTATTCACCCAATCACCATTCAGCTGACTGTCTATTCACCCAATCACAACTCAGGTGACTGTCTATTCACCCAATCATCACTCAGGTGACTGTCTATTCACCCAATCACCATTCAGCTGACTGTCTATTCACCCAATCACAACTCAGGTGACTGTCTATTCACCCAATCATCACTCAGCTGACTGTCTATTCACCCAATCACCATTCAGCTGACTGTCTATTCACCCAATCACGACTCAGCTGACTGTCTATTGACCCAATCATGACTCAGCTGACTGTCAATTGACCCAATCATCACTCAGCTGACTGTCTATCCACCCAATCACCACTCAGCTGACTGTCTATCCACCCAGTCCACCTCTCAAACTTAATTGTCTTTGTAGGCTACACTGTAAATGAGCCTCCAACAAAGTGCAACCCCAAACATCTACTGATGACTTCACTTTCCCCTCAGAAATACAAGCAGCTTTTACTGTTTTAGTCATAATGAGACAATGTGCATGAGCCTGGCATACTTAAGTAGTTGCCATCTCGTGGTATGAATGGCTTTATTCCAGAACGAGAAACTGGCTGGTTATGTTATGCAAATTAAACAACATACTTGTAAGGTACAGTATCGAGTGTGTCTTTAAGTGTTTATTGTGTTGCGATTTGACAATAGTTAAATTAATTGTAGGGTTAGGTTCTGTGCCATGTGGTAATTAACATTTCTTTGTTGCAAAGAAGCTCAAGGGCTGCGGTACTTGTTTCCTGTTTCATGCTTTTCCTGTAAAAAAAGACTAGTTGAGTATCTGGAGCATCAGCATTTGTGGTTTGATTACAGGCTCAAAATGGCCAGAAACAAAGATGTTCTTCTGAAGGCTATTCCATGTGAGAAATTGCCAAGAAACTGAAGATCTCGTACAACTCTGTGTACTACTTCCTTCACAGAACAGTGCAAACTGGCCCTAACCAGAATAGAAAGAGGAGTGTGGACCTTCAATGATTCAGACATGTTTTGGTACCCTTCCCCAGATATGTGCCTCACCACAATCTTGTCTCACAGCCCTAAGGACAATTCCTTCAACCTCAAGGCTTGGTTTTTGCTCTGACATGCACTGTCAACTGTGGGACCTTATATAGACAGGAGTGTGCCTTTCCAAATCACGTCCAATCAATTGAATTTACCACAGGTGGACACCAATCAAGTTGTAGAAACATCTCAAGAATGATCAATGGGAAACAACATGCACATGAGCTCAATGTATTGTCTCATAGCAATGGTTCTGAAAACGTATGTACATAATGTATTTCAGTTTTTTTAAATTTGTAATCAATTGGAAACAAAAATCTAAAAACCTGTTCTGACTGTTTTTATTTAATCCATGTTTTAATTAGGCTGTAACGTAACGAAATGTGGATAAATATAGGGGGTAGGAGAACTTTACAAAGGCACCGTATGCAGTACCAGTCTAACGTTTGGACACACATACTCAATCAAGGTTTTAAAAAAAAAATAGTTTTCCTATTTTCTACATTGTAGAATAATACTGAAGACACAGAAACTATGAAATAGCACATATGGAATCATGTAGTAACCAAAAAAGTGTTAAACAAAAAGTGTTAATAAACACCCTTTCCCTTGAAATTCTCTCAACCAACTTTGCGGGGAATGACTTTCCAACAGTCTTGAATGAGTTTCCACATATGCTGAGCACTTGGCTGCTTTTCCTTCACTCTGTGGTCCAACTCATCCCAAACCATCTCAATATGGTTGAGGTTAGGTGATTGTGGAGGCCATGTCATCTGATGCAGCACTCCATCACTCTCCTTCTTGGCCAAATATCCCTTACACAGCCTGGAGGTGTGTTTTGGGTCATTGTCCTGTTGAAAGACAAATGATAGTCCCACTAAGCGCAAACGAGATGGGATGGTGTATTGCTGCAGAATGCTCTGGTAGCCATGCTGGTTAAGTGTTTCTTGAATTATATATAAATCACATTCAGTGTGAACAGCAAAGCACCCCGACACCATCACACCTCCTCCTCCATGCTTCACAGTAGGAACCACACATGTGGAGATCATCCTGTTCACCTACTTTGCGTCTCACAAAGACACAGCGGTTGGAACCAAAAATCTCAAATTTGGACTCATCAGCCCAAAGGACAGATTTCCACCGGTCTAATGTCCATTGCTTGTGTTTCTTGGCCCAAGAAAGTCTCATCTTATTATTGGTGTCCTTTAGTAATGGTTTCTTTGCAGCAATTCATCCATGAAGGCCTGATTAAAGCAGTCTCCTCTGAACAGTTGATGTTGAGATTTATCTGTTACTTGAACTCAGTGAAGTCATTTACTTGGGCTGCATTTCTGAGGTGCAGTTAACTCAAATTAACTTATCCTCTGCAGCAGAGGTAACTCTGGGTCTTCCTTTTCTGTGGCGGTCCTCATGAGAGCCAGTTTCATCATAGTGCTTGATGATTTTTGCGACTGCACTTGAAGAAACTTTCAAAGTTCTTTACATTTTCCGGATTGACTGACCTTCATGTCTTAAAGTATTGATGGTCATTTCTCTTTGCTTATTTGATCAGTTCTTGCCATAATATGGACTTGGTCTTTTACCAAACAGGGCTATCTTCTGTATACCACCCCTACTGTATCACAACACAACTGATTGGCTCAAATGCATTAAGAAGGAAATAAATTCCACAAATGTACTTTTAACAATGCACACCTGTTAATTAAAATGCATTCCAGGTGACTACCACATGAAGCTGGTTGAGAGAAGGCCAAGCGTGTGCAAAGCTGTCATCATGGCAAAGGGTGGCTACTTTGAAGAATCTAATTGGGCGGTAAGCGTCTTTGTTTAGCAGTTTTTTTGGTTACTACCTTATTCCATATCCGTTATTTCTTATTTGTAATGTCTTCACTATTTTTCTACAATGTAGAAAATAGTAAAAATATAGACAAACCCTTACATGAGTAGGTGTGTCCAAACATTTGACTGGTACTGCATAAACTAGTTGTGTTAAAAGTGGTCTGCGAATTAAATAAACAATGAAAACATTTAACTCACAGTTAATTCATTCAATGAAATAGGAACATGTTGCTGTTTTATTCTCACAGAATGCTACACTTAACATGTGTATGGGTCCATGATTCTGATTCCCTTTGCTAATGCATATAGTTTGACTGCAGTCCTAATGCATCTTCATTGATCACATGTTACGATCCACTCGGAGTCTCCAGGAACCATTGTGACTTACAGTAGCATCCCGAGTGAGGCTAAGAGGTCGTCATTGTACTGACACAGCGGAAGTAGACCAAACTCCTGAACAGCCAATTTAACAATGTTGTGAGCTATCTGTGAAGATACAAGCCAATGGTTGAGGGCCTCACCAGTGGGGATTGAAGATGTTTCTGTCAGACAGTTGGGTCTGCTCTTTCCAACACCTCTCTCTCTCTGGTTATGACATTTTGACAGATTACACATACACACACACATAGGCAGACAGTTTATACGGGGTAGGATACGTGCTTGTCAGAAGTACCATTGTTAATTCTCGTCATCGGTCTCCTCGCATGATATGAGCTGTGTTTATTTACTATCATGACAATAAGTCACATCAGATGTGGTACTGTGTGAGAGTGTTCTGTGCATCCTTATTAATATGCTGTTGCCATGCATATAACTAGAATGTCATTTCTTTCATCACAAATCTCTCCACCATACGGTATATCTCTTTCTCTTTCAGCCCCTGAAAATACACATTTGGTAGTCCTCAGTACATTTTTTTTTTCGTCATGAATCTTGTTCTGGAGGCAGCTTTGCAGAGTGGTCACTAGCTGGCAAAACAAATCACATTCTATTGGTCACATACACATATTTAGCAGTTGTTATTGTGGGTGTAGTGAAATGCTTGTGTTCCTAGCTCCAACAGCGCAGTAATATCTAACAATTTACAACAATACACTCACATCTAAAAGTAAAAGAATGAAATAAAGAAATATATAAATGTTAGGACGAGCAATATCAAAATGGCATTGACTAAATACAGTAGAATAGAATATAGTATATGAGATGAGTAAAGCTGCATATAAACATTATTAAGTGACTAGTGTTTCACTATTAAAGTGGCCAGTGATTCCATGTCTATGTATATAGGGCAGCAGCCTTGAAGGTGCAGAGTTGAGTAGCCGGGTGGTAGCCGGTGGTATTTAACCAGTCTGATGAGCTTGAGATAGAAGCTGTTTTCAGTCTCTCAGTCCCAGCATTGATGCACCTGTACTGACCTTGGCTTTGGGATAATAGCGGGGTAAACAGGCTGTTGTTCTCCTTAAATAACTTTTTTGTAGGTGTCCTGGAGGGCAGGCAGTATGCCCCAGAGGATGCGTTGGGCAGACCGTACCACCCTCTGGAGAGCCCTGCGATTGCGGGCGGTGCAGTTGAAGGGGGTGTTACAGTCTGAAAGGATGCTCTCAATGGTGCATCTGTATAAGTTTCTGAGTGTCTTAAGGGCCAAGCCACATTTCTTCAGCCTCCTGAGGTTGAAGAGGTGCTGCTGTGCCACCTTCACCACACTGTGTGGGTGGGCCATTTCAGATTGTCAGTGATGTGTAGCCCGAGCTACTTGAAGCTTTCCACCTTCTCCACTGACGTCCCGTCGATGTGGATAGGGGCGTTCTCCCTCTGCAGTTTCCTGAAGTCCACGATAGGGCCTTAGTTTTGTTGATGTTGAGGGAAAGGATATTTTCCTGGCACCACTCAACCAGAGCCCTCACCTCCTCCCTGTAGGTCGTCTCGTCATTGTTGGTAATCAGGCCTACTACTGTTGTGTCATCTGCCAACTTGACGATTGAGTTGGAGGCACGCGTGGCCACGCAGTCATGGGTGAACAGGGACTACAGGAGGGGGCTGACCACGCACCCTTGTGGGGCCCCTGTGTTGAGGATCAGCGAAGTGGAGGTGCTGCAAAGGGTGGTGTTCAGACCCAGGGCCCCGAGCTGATCTTGGGGGGTACTATGGTGTTGAAGGCTGAGCTTAGTGGCTATTGGCTACAGTATAGTCAATGAACAGCATTCTGATGTAAGCATTCCTCTTGTCCAGATGGGACAGAGCAGTGTGCAGTGAGATGGCGATTGCATCGTCTGTGGACCTGTTGGGGCGGTAAGCAAATTGAAGTGGGTCTAGGGTGTCAGGTAAGGTAGAGGTTCATATCATCCTTAACCATCCTCTCAAAGCATTTATTTATTTATTTTTTATTTCACCTTTATTTAATCAGGTAGGCTAGTTTAGAACAAGTTCTCATTTGCAACTGCGACCTGACCAAGATAAAGCAAAGCAGTGAGACACAAACAACAACACAGAGTTACACATGGAATAAACAAACGTACAGTCAATAACACAATAGAAAAAGTCTATATACAGTGTAGAGGTTGACCGATTATGATTTTTTCAACGCCGATACCAATACCGATTATTGGAGGACCAAAAAAAGCCGATACAGATTAATCAGCCAATTTAAAAAAAACGTATTTGTAATAATGACAATTACAACAATACTGAATGAACACTTATTTAAACTTAATATAATACATCAATAAAATCAATTTAGCCTCAAATAAAATGAAACATGTTCAATTTGGTTTAAATAATGCAAAAACAAAGTGTTGGAGAAGAAAGTAAAAGTGCAATATGTGCTAACGTTTCAGTTCCTTGCTCAGAACATGAGAACACATGAAAGCCTGTGGTTCCTTTTAACAGGAGTCTTCAATACTCCCAGGTAAGAAGTTTTAGGTTGAGGTTATTATAGGAATTATAGAACAATTTCTCTCCATACAATTTGTATGTCATATACCTTTGACTATTGGATGTTCTTATAGGCACTTTTGTATTGCCAGTGTAACAGTATAGCTTCCGTCCCTCTCCTCGCCCCTACCTGGGCTCGAACCAGGAACATATCGACAACAGCCACCCTCGAAGCAGCGTTACCCATGCAGAGCAAGGGGAATAACTACTCCAAGTCTCAGAGCAAGTGACGTTTGAAACGTTATTAGCGCACACCCCGCTAACTAGCTAGCCATTTCACATCGGTTAAACCAGCCTAATCTCGGGAGTAGATAGGCTTGAAGTCATAAACAGCTCAATTCTTAAAGCACAGCGACGAGCTGCTGGCAAAACGCACGAAAGTGCTGTTTGAATGAATGTTTACGAGCCTGCTGCTGCCTACCATCGCTCAGTCAGACTGCTCTATCAAATCATAGACTTAATTATTATATAATAACACACAGAAATACGAGCCTTAGGTCATTAACATGGTCGAATCCGGAAACTATCTTCTCGAAAACAAGACGTTTATTCTTTCAATGAAATACGGACCCATTCCGTATTTCATCTAACGGGTGGCATCCATAAGTATAAATATTCCTGTTACATTGCACAACCTTCAATGTTATGTCATAATTACGTAAAATTCTGGCAAATTAGGCGGCCCAAACTGTTGCATATACACTGACTCTGCGTGCAATGAACGCAAGAGAAGTGACACAATTTCACCTGCTTAATATTGCCTGCTAACCTGGATTTCTTTTAGCAAAATATGCAGGTAGTGGTTTGTGGCCAGCGGTTAGTGGCTAGTGGTTAGTGGCTAGTGGCTAGGGTTAGTGGCTAGGGCTAGTGGCTAGTAACTAGTGGCTAGGATTAGTGGCTAGTGGCTAGGGTTAGTGGCTAGTGGCTAGTGGCTAGGGCTAATGGATTAGACTAGTGGCTATGGCTAATGGCTAGTTGCTAGGGCTAGTGGTAATTGCTAGCTACTAGTGGTTATGGCTTGTGGCTAGGGCTTTTGGTTAGCGGATTGTGGCTAATTGCTAGTGCTTGTGGCTAATGTCTATTGGCTAGTGGCTTGTGACTTTTGGCTGGGAATAGTGGCTAGTGGCTAGGGCTAGGGCTTGTGGCTAGTAACTAGTGACTAGGGTTATTGGCTAGTGGCTAGGGCTTTTGGGTAGTGGCTAAGGCTAGTGTCTAGGGTTAGTACCTAAGGCTAGTGGCCAGTAGCTAGGCTAGTTCATAGGGCTACTTGCTAGTGGCAAGGGCTAGTGGCTAGGGATTTTGGCTAGGGTTAGTGGCTAGTGGCTCATTTATAGGGCTACTGGCTAGTATCTAGGGCTAGTGGCTAGGGCTATTGTGTAGGGCTAGTTACTAGTGGCGAGGGCTAGTGGGAATTTCTAATGACTAGTGGCTAGGGCTTGAGGCTAGGGCTATTGACTTGTGCCTAGGGCTAGTGGCTAGTGTCTAGGACTAGGGCTAGTGGCTATTGGTTAGTAACTAGTGGCTATGGTTAGTGGCTATGGGCTAGTGACTAGTGTCTAGGGCTAGTGGCTAGGGTTTGTGCCTAGTGGCTAGTGGCTAATTTATATGGCTACTCGTTAGTATCTAGGGCTAGTGGTTAGGGCTAGTGTGTAGGACTGGTTACTAGGGTTAGTGGCTAGGGCAAGTGATTAGGGTAAGTGACTAGTAGCTAGTGGCTCATAGCTAGTTTCTTGGTTTAGTGGCTAGGGCTAGTGGCTATGGTTGGTGGCTAGGATTAGTGGCTAGGGCTAGTGGCTATGGTTGGTGGCTAGGATTTGTGGCTAGGGCTAGTGGCTAGGGCTAGTGGCTATGGCTGGTAGGGCCTTGTCCACATCTGTCACCACGTCACATTTCCACATGGTGAGAATGTGAATGGGGTGCATGCCTGGTCTCGTTGTTCTAGTTGAAGGTGGGTTAATAATTACTCTCATGTGTGTCAAAATACGAATCAAATCAAATCTAATTGTATTAGTCACATGCGCCGAATACAACAAGTGTAGACCTTACAGTGAAATGCTTACTTACAAGCCCCTAACCAACAATGCATAAAAAAAAAAATACGGATAAGAATAAAAAATAAAAGAAACAAGTAATTAATATTTACATGTAGGTAGAGTTATTTGTCCTGGAACAAACAATGTTATTGTCAGTATTTCTTATTGAATACTGTAGGCCTGCAGCACTATGTGCTTATGGCAGTATAATTTATAATGACATTTAAAAAAAACAAAAAAAATAATGAATATCTCAGAATTAATCTGCCACTGAACCATTCTTGTCTGTAAGCTATTGCCAGAAATGTTGGACAAAATATATTTGACTACAATAATACTGTTCCCATATCTATTTGCAAGGCTTATCCCTGAATAATTAAGGTCCAGCTCGCTTGACGCAGATCAGCGCCGGAGGTAAAATAATGTCCAGATGCAAGCCAGCCAGACCTACCCTTCATGGAAGCGCTCGTCCCTGACCTTGCGTGGGCCGAGGTAATTAACATTGCCAAAGTGCAACTGAAAACAAAATCTCCAAAATGGAGGAAGTGCGTCCAAGGCTAATCCTTGTGTTGCCAGTGGAGGCCAGAGCCCTTTAGGTGGCCGTGGAGAATCCGGTTTCAGGGAAAGCTATGCCAAACTGCCTTCGGTTAGATGTTGCAAATGTTTGGCCAGCGTCCAAGGAGAGAATTATGGTAATGTTTGCTCTAATGATAAAATGTGGACGAATATATTAGTGTGGCTTTAGACAAGAAGATGGTGGAGATAGATGGGAGGAGTTGAATGGAGCTGAAGGGTGGGGACTAACTAACAACAAGATAACAAATGTCAAATATACTGTGTCTGTAAAATGTATTTAGGTTCACAACTTTTGTGAAGCAGCACAGTTAAAAATGTATGGCAAATTGAAATAAACTGGATGGAAAATCACAAAGAAATAGGAGAAGTTGAGGGTAGACGAAGGAACTGTTGTAAAATAAAATGTATATAGTGTGTATAAGCTGGAAGTAGAAACCTAAGTGTTGTTGTCCCACGGAATGTAATAAAGGTAACATATTTTTTAAAGATGTGTGTATATATACAGTATATGTGTGTGTATGTATATATGTATATGTACAGTATGTTTATTTATATGTAAGTGTGTTTGTATGTATACGTATGTATGTTTATATGTATGTATATTAATATATATATTTGTGCGTATGTGTATGTAAGTAAACTACCATTCAAAAGTTTGGGATCACTTAGAAATGTTCTTGTTTTTGAAAGAAAAGTACACATTTTTTGACCATTTAAATGTCATCAAATTGATCAGAAATACAGTGTAGACATTGTTAATGTTGTAAATGACTATTGCAGCTGTAAACGGCAGACTTTTAATGGAATATCTACATAGGAGTAAAGAGGCCCATTATCAGCAACCATCATTCCTGTGTTCCAATGGCACGTTGTGTTAGTTAATCCAAGTTTGTCATTTTAAAAGGCTAATTGATCATTAGAAAGCCCTTTTGCAATTATGTTAGCACAGCTGAAAACTGTTGTGCAGTTTTCTTCATACTAGTTGAGTATCTAGGGTATCAGCATTTGTGGGTTCGATTACAGGCTAAAAATGGTCAGAAACAAAGTACTTTCTTCAGAAACTCATCTATTCTTGTTCTGAGAAATGAAGGCTATTTCATGCGATAAATTGCCAAGAAACTGAAGATCTCGTACAATGATGTGTACTACACCCTTCACAGAACAGCACACACTGGGTCTAACCAGAATAGAAAGAGGAGTGGGAGGCCATTAGAGTGTCTAGTTTGAGAAACAGATGCCTCACAAGTCCTCAACAGACAACTTCATTAAATAGTATCCGCAAAACACCAGTCTCAATGTCAACAGTGAAGAGGCGGCCAGGATGCTGGCCTTCTAGGCAGAGTTGCAAAGAAAAAGCCATATCTCAGACTGGCCAATAAAAATGAAAAGATTAAGGTGGGTAAAAGAACACAGACAGTGGACAGAGGAAGATTGGAAAAAAGTGTTATGGACAGAAAAATCTAAGTTTGAGGTGTTCTGATCACAAAGAGGAACATTCGTGAGGCGCAAAAAAAATGAGAAGATTCTGGAGGAGTGCTTGACGCCATCTGTCAAGCATGGTGGAGGCAATGTGGTGGTCTGGGGGTGCTTTGGTGGTGGTAAAGTATGAGATTTGTACATGGTAAAAGGGATCTTGAAGATGGAAGGCTATCACTCCATTTTGCAACGCCATGCCATACCCTGTGGACGGCGCTTACTTGGAGCCAATTTCCTCCTACAACAGGACAATGACCCAAAGCACAGCTCCAAACTACTCAATAGCTATTTAGGGAAGAAGCAGTCAGCTGGTATTCTGTCTATAATGGAGTAGCCAGGTTAGTCACCGGATCTCAACCCTATTGAGCTGCTGTGGGACCAGCTTGACCGTATGGTACGTAAGAAGTGCCCATCAAACCAATCCAATTTGTGGGAGGTGCTTCAGGAAGAACGGGGTGAAAACTATTGAGATTACGTCAACAAATTGACAACTAGAATGCCAAAGGTCTGCAAGGCTGTAATTGCTGCAAATGGAGGATTATTTGATGAAAGCAAAGTTTGAAGGACACACTTATTATTTAAATTAAAAATCATTATTTATAACCTTGTCAACATCTTGCCTACATTTCCTATTCAATTTGCAAATCATTTCATGCATGTTTTCATGGAAAACAAGAACATTTCTAACCCCAAACCTTTGAACGGCAGTGTGTGTATATTTTCTGTAAAGATATATATATATATATATATATATATATATATATATATATATATACAGTATATCACAAAAGTGAGTACACCCCTCACATTTGTGTAAATATTTGAGTATATATTTTCATGTGACAAAACTGAAGAAATGACACTTGGCCACAATGTAAAGTAGTGAGTGTACAGCTTGTATAACAGTGTACATTTGCTGTCCCCTCAACATAACTCAACACACAGCCATTAATGTCTAAACCGCTGGCAAGAAAAGTGAGTACACCCCTAAGTGAAAATGTCCAAATTGGGCCTAAAGTGTCAATATTTTGTGTGGCCACCATCATTTTCCAGCACTGCCTTAACCCTCTTGGGCATGGAGTTCACCAGCGCTTCACAGGTTGCCACTGGAGTCCTCTTCCACTCCTCCATGACGACATCACAGAGCTGGTGGATGTTAGAGACCTTGCACTCCTCCAGCTTCCGTTTAAGTATGCCCCACAGATGCTCAATAGGGTTTAGGTCTGGAGACACGCTTGGCCAGTCCATCACCTTTACCCTCAGCTTCTTTAGCAAGGCAGTGGTCGTCTTGGAGGTGTGTTTGGGGTCATTATCATGTTGGAATACTGCCCTCCGGCCCAGTCTCCGAAGGGAGGGGATCAGGCTCTGCTTCATTATGTCACAGTACCTTTGTCTTTGTACTCTTCACCTGGTTGCCGCCACACATTCTTGACACCATCTAAACCAAATAAGTTTATCTTGGTCTCATCAGACCACAGGACATGGTTCCAGTAATCCATGTCCTTAGTCTGCTTGTCTTCAGCAAACTCTTTGCGGGCCTTCTTGTGCATCATCTTTAGAAGAGGCTTCCTTCTGGGACGACAGCGATGCATACCAATTTGATGCAGTGTACGGCGTGGACAGGTGTCTTTTATACAGGTAACGAGTTCAAACAGGTGCAGTTAATACAGGTAATGAGCGGAGAACAGGGGGGGTTCTTAAAGAAAAACTAACAGGTCTGTGAAAGCCGGAATTCTTACTGGTTGGTAGGTGATAAAATACTTATGTCATGCAATAAAATGCTAATTAATTACTTAAAAAATGTGATTTTCTGGATTTTTGTTTTAGATTCCGTCTCTCACAGTTGAAGTGTACCTATGATAAAAATTACAGACCTCTACATGCTTTGTAAGTAGGGAAACCTGCAAAATTGGCAGTGTATCAAATACTTGTTCTCCCCACTGTATATAAAGAGAGAGTGATATAGAGTGAGATATATATATATATATATATTTACAAAACAATATTGATGGGGCATTGGAAACGATGCAGCCAATTACATTGATGGAAGCTACAATCTGCAATATTAAAGCTGACATACCCCCCACCCCCCCCCCCCCCCAAAAAAAAAAAAGAATCAATAAAACAATTAAATACAAATAACAAAAAATACGAAAAGCACAAAAAGAGTGTTCTATTTTTCACCTTATGTCGTTTGCCAGAGCTGAGCAGAGAGGTACACATTCCCTGTGTTTTCATAGCTCTTTACATTATTCTCTTTATCTTATTATGTCATAGATGCGTCTCTTCTAGTTTGTCGTGGTCACATGTCCTCGTGTGTTCGGTCTAGTTTATACTCTGTCCTTGGAAGTTTGTATTTGCACGCAGCAAATTTGTGTTTGTTGGTTTTTGTAGATGTGAAAACACATTGAAGTGTCTTGACTTTCAGATTTGACGTCCCCGTGTTTGTATTTTGCCTTCTGTATGTTCCTACATGTTTGTGTGTCTATGTCAGAGAGAAACTGTCCCGGGTTTGTTGTTTTTACGCCCGCCTCATTAGTGCGTTCCCTTGTTCTGAATGGTGGCCTTTGATATGGAAAACGCTGTTCGGACCATGTGTTTGGCTTGTGATAATGAATGTTTAATGCAGGTTGGGCCCAAATGATCCATCAATTCCGATTAGATCCTAATTACCGAGCCAGAAACATATTCAAATGAGTTCATTATCAGTCTGATCAGGAAGCATAGCCTGGTTCGCTATTTACTGGTTTGGAGTGTTTGGAGTGTTTGGAGTGGTTGGAGTGACCCTTAACAATTTAACAGAAGGCAGCCTGGTACCGGATCCCGGCAATTAAATGTTCGCCCCTCCTACTGTAGTTCATACATATCTTAATGCATCATTTTAGTCAATAACCCATCCTTTCTGAGATCACAGGCCAGGATAGCATAGAGACTGCTTCTCTTCAAATCCACACTGTATCTGCTGGTGGACCATGTGTTTATGTCTGTTGTTTCCATAACGTTCAGACTGTATCTGCTGGTGGACCATGTGTTTATGTCTGTGGTTTCCATAAAGTTCAGACTGTATCTGCTGGTGGACCATGTGTTTATGTCTGTGGTTTCCATAAAGTTCAGACTGTATCTGCTGGTGGACCATGTGTTTATGTCTGTGGTTTCCATAAAGTTCAGACTGTATCTGCTGGTGGACCATGTGTTATGTCTGTGGTTTCCATAAAGTTCAGACTGTATCTGCTGGTGGACCATGTGTTTATGTCTGTGGTTTCCATAAAGTTCAGACTGTATCTGCTGGTGGACCATGTGTTTATGTCTGTGGTTTCCATAAAGTTCAGACTGTATCTGCTGGTGGACCATGTGTTTATGTCTGTGGTTTCCATAAAGTTCAGACTGTATCTGCTGGTGGACCATGTGTTTATGTCTGTGGTTTCCATAAAGTTCAGACTGTATCTGCTGGTGGACCATGTGTTCATGTCTGTTGTTTCCATAACGTTCAGACTGTATCTGCTGGTGGACCATGTGTTTATGTCTGTGGTTTCCATAAAGTTCAGACTGTATCTGCTGGTGGACCATGTGTTTATGTCTGTGGTTTCCATAAAGTTCAGACTGTATCTGCTAGTGGACCATGTGTTTATGTCTGTGGTTTCCATAAAGTTCAGACTGTATCTGCTGGTGGACCATGTGTTTATGTCTGTGGTTTCCATAAAGTTCAGACTGTATCTGCTGGTGGACCATGTGTTTATGTCTGTGGTTTCCATAAAGTTCAGACTGTATCTGCTGGTGGACCATGTGTTTATGTCTGTGGTTTCCATAAAGTTCAGACTGTATCTGCTGGTGGACCATGTGTTTATGTCTGTGGTTTCCATAAAGTTCAGACTGTATCTGCTGGTGGACCACGTGTTTATGTCTGTGGTTTCCATAAAGTTCAGACTGTATCTGCTGGTGGACCATGTGTTTATGTCTGTGGTTTCCATAAAGTTCAGACTGTATCTGCTGGTGGACCATGTGTTTATGTCTGTGGTTTCCATAAAGTTCAGACTGTATCTGCTGGTGGACCATGTGTTTATGTCTGTGGTTTCCATAAAGTTCAGACTGTATCTGCTGGTGGACCATGTGTTTATGTCTGTTGTTTTTCATAACGTTCAGACTGTATCTGCTGGTGGACCATGTGTTTATGTCTGTGGTTTCCATAAAGTTCAGACTGTATCTGCTGGTGGACCATGTGTTTATGTCTGTGGTTTCCATAAAGTTCAGACTGTATCTGCTGGTGGACCATGTGTTTATGTCTGTGGTTTCCATAAAGTTCAGACTGTATCTGCTGGTGGACCATGTGTTTATGTCTGTGGTTTCCATAAAGTTCAGACTGTATCTGCTGGTGGACCATGTGTTTATGTCTGTGGTTTCCATAAAGTTCAGACTGTATCTGCTGGTGGACCATGTGTTTATGTCTGTGGTTTCCATAAAGTTCAGACTGTAGATGACTAGACTGAGAACATACAGGCCGGGTGAACAGATGTCGCTTGTTTAGTTTCCTTCTCCCTCTTTCTCTACCTCCCTCTCTCCCTCCCCCCCTCGTTCCCTCTCTCTCTCCGCCCCTCTCTCTTTCTCCCTCTCTCTCCCTCCCCCCCTCGTTCCCTTTCTCTCTGCCTCCCTCTCCCCCCACCCTCTCTCTCTCTCTCTCTCTCTCTCTCTCTCTCCCTCTCTCCCCCCCCCTCGTTCCCTTTCTCTCTGCCTCCCTCTCCCCCCACCCTCTCTCTTTCTCTCTCCCTCTCTCTCTCTCCCCCCCTCTCGCTCTCCCTCTCTCTCCCTCCCCCCCTCGTTCCCTTTCTCTCTCCCTCTCTCTCCACCCCCCTCTCTCTCTCCCTCACTCTCTCCTTCTCTCTCTTCCTCCCCCTCTCTTTCTCCCTCTCACACTCTTCTTCTCTCTCTTCCTCCCCTCTCTCCTTCTCTCTCTCCCTCCCCCTCTCTCTCTTCCTCTCTTTACCTCTCCACCTTGCTCTCCCTCCCCCCTCTATCCCTCTCTCTATCCCTACCTCCCCCCCTCTCACTCTCTCTCTCCCTCCCCCATCTCTCCCTCCCTCTCTCAGCCAGAGGCTAGTTTCATTTCTCCAGGTCACCTCTGAACGACATCAGATTACATCGCTCTCTCTTTGATGTCTGCAGGGACAGACACTGACCCATCAGCCTGGAATGACACAGAGGGTGACAAGGCAGCCTTAGCCTACGCCCACCGACACCACTCCTATTCACACAGAGTGGCCCCATGACAGTAATCTGATTCCGCTCTGTAAAGGAACGTGAATAGACTGACTAGGCCAGTTCAATAAGAGGGAATTGATAAATACTTGAACGGCTTGAATGTAAGGTATTGATTTTTGGGATACACTATTTTGAGTGTATTGGGCACGATTTCTAGCATTGAAAATGGAAAATATGTCTTGAATGACTTAGGGTTTTCTCAGAATGTGCCATCTATTCACAGTGTGTTGGGCCAGAATTCTAGCCTTGATGACGTGCTCGTGTTCTTGGTTCAGAGACTGATCGTTATCTTCCTGTCTTCATCATTAGTACCTTTGGTTTAGAAAATAGTGTCAGAAACCAAGGCTCTTTAGAATCCCGGAAACACAAACACAGGCAGGAAGCAGACAGAGGGGACCACCCATCTCTGTCTACTGTAGCTGGGAGACACAATTCTCTGTTTAGTAGGGGAATCCCTCTCTCTGTCTAGTAGGGGACCACCCATCTCTGTCTAGTAGGGGACCACCCATCTCTGTCTAGTAGGGGACCGACCATCTCTGTCTAGTAGGGGACCACCCCTCTCTGTCTAGTAGGGACCACCCATCTCTGTCTAGTAGGGGACCACCAATCTCTGTCTAGTAGGGGACCACCAATCTCTGTCTAGTAGGGGACCACCCATCTCTGTCTAGTAGGGGACCACCCCTCTCTGTCTAGTAGGGGACCACACATCTCTGTCTACTGTAGCTGAGAGACACAATTCTCTGTCTAGTAGGGGACCACCCATCTCTGTCTAGTAGGGGACCACCCATCTCTGTCTAGTAGGGGACCACCCATCTCTGTCTACTGTAGCTGGGAGACACAATTCTCGGTCTAGTAGGGGACCACCCATCTCTGTCTAGTAGGGGACCACCCATCTCTGTCTACTGTAGCTGGGAGACACAATTCTCTGTCTAGTAGGGGACCACCCTCTCTGTCTAGTAGGGGACCACCCATCTCTGTCTACTGTAGCTGGGAGACACAATTCTCTGTCTAGTAGGGGACCACCCATCTCTGTCTAGTAGGGGACCACCCATCTCTGTCTACTGTAGCTGGGAGACACAATTCTCTGTCTAGTAGGGGACCACCCTCTCTGTCTAGTAGGGGACAACCCATCTCTGTCTACTGTAGCTGGGAGACACAATTCTCTGTCTAGTAGGGGACCACCCATCTCTGTCTAGTAGGGGAACACCCATCTCTGTCTACTGTAGCTGGGAGACACAATTCTCTGTCTAGTAGGGGACCACCCCTCTCTGTCTAGTAGGGGACCACCCATCTCTGTCTAGTAGGGGACCACCAATCTCTGTCTAGTAGGGGACCACCCCTCTCTGTCTAGTAGGGGACAACCCATCTCTGTCTACTGTAGCTGAGAGACACAATTCTCTGTCTAGTAGGGGACCACCCCTATCTGTCTAGCTGGGGACCACCCCTCTCTGTCTAGTAGGGGACCACCCCTCTCTGTCTAGTAGGGAACACCGCTCTCTGTCTAGTAGGGGACCACCCCTCTCTGTCTAGCTGGGGACCACCCCTCTCTGTCTAGCTGGGAGGGGACATCCCCTCTCTGTCTAGTAGGGGACCACCCCTCACTGTCTAGTAGGGGACCACCCCTCTTTGTCTAGCTGGGGACCACCCCTTTCTGTCTATTAGGGGACCATCCCTCTCTGTCTAGTAGGGAACCACCCCTCTCTGTCAAGCTGGGGAACACCCCTCTCTGTCTAGTAGGGGACCACCCCTCTCTGTCTAGTAGGGGACCACCCCTCTCTGTCTAGTAGGGGACCACCCCTCTCTGTCTAGCTGGGAACCACCCCTCTCTGTCTAGCTGAGGGGAGGGACTACCTCTCTCGGTCTAACTTTGGGGGGTGCACCTCTCTCTGTCTAGCTGGGGGGGGGCACCGCTCTCTGTACCACCCCTCTCTGTCTAGCTGGGGACCACCACTCTCTGTCTAGTAGGGGACCACCCCTCTCTGTCTAGTAGGGACCACCGCTCTCTGTCTAGTAGGGGAATACCCATCTCTGTCTACTGTAGCTGGGATACACAATTCTCTATCTAGTAGGGGACCACCCATCCCTGTCTAGTAGGGGACCACCCCTCTCTGTCTAGTAGGGGACCACCTCTCTCTGTCTAGTAGGGGACCACCTCTCTCTGTCTAGTAGGGGACCTCCCCTCTCTGTCTAGTAGGGGACCACCCCTCACTGTCTAGTAGGGGACCACCCCTCTCTGTTTAGCTGGGGACCACCCCTCTCTGTCTAGCTGGGGACCACTTCTCTCTTTCTAGTAGGGGACCATCCCTCTCTGTCGACTGTAGCAGGGAGAAACAAATATCTGTCTAGTAGAGGACCACCCCTCTATGTTTAGCTGGGGACCACCCCTCTCTGTCTAGTAGGGGACCACCCATCTCTGTATACTGTAGCTGGGAGACACAATTCTCTGTCTAGTAGGGGACCACCCATCTCTGTCTAGTAGGGGACCACCCATCTCTGTCTACTGTAGCTGGGAGACACAATTATCTATCTAGTAGGGGACCACCCATCTCTGTCTACTGTAGCTGGGAGAAGCACTTCTCTATCTAGTAGGGGGCCACCCATCTCTGTCTAGTAGGGGACCACCCATCTCTGTCTACTGTAGCTGGGAGACACAATTCTCTATCTAGTAGGGGACCACCCATCTCTGTCTACTGTAGCTGGGAGAAGCAATTCTCTATCTAGTAGGGGGCCACCCATCTCTGTCTACTGTAGCTGGGAGATACAATTCTCTATCTAGTAGGGGAATACCCATCTCTGTCTACTGTTGCTGGGATACACAATTCTCTATCTAGTAGGGGACCACCCATCTCTGTCTAGTAGGGGACCACCCCTCTCTGTCTAGTAGGGGACCACCTCTCTCTGTCTAGTAGGGGACCACCTCTCTCTGTCTAGTAGGGGACCACCAATCTCTGTCTACTGTAGCTGGAAGATACAATTCTCTATCTAGTAGGGGACCACCCATCTCTGTCTACTGCAGCTGGGAGACACAACTCTCTATCTAGTAGGGGACCACCCATCTCTGTCTAGTAGGGGACCACTCCTCTCTGTCTAGTAGGGGACCACCAATCTGTCTAGTAGTTGACCACCCATCTCTGTCTAGTAGGGGACCACCAATCTCTGTCTAGTAGGGGACCACCAATCTCTATCTAGTAGGGGACCACGCCTCTCTGTCTAGCTGGGGACCACCCCTCTCTGTCTAGCTGGGAGGGGACCTCCCCTCTCTGTCTAGTAGTGGACCACCCCTCACTGTCTAGTAGGGGACCACCCCTCTCTGTCTAGCTGGGGACCACCCCTCTCTGTCTAGTAGGGGACCACCCCTCTCTGTCTTAGCTGGGGACCACCCCTCTCTGTATAGTAGGGGACCACCCCTCTCTGTCTAGCTGGGGACCACCCCTCTCTGTCTAGTAGAGGACCACCCCTCTCTGTCTAGTAGGGACCACCGCTCTCTGTCTAGTAGGGGACCACCCCTCTCTGTCTAGCTGGGGACCACCCCTCTCTGTCTAGCTGGGAGGGGACCTCCCCTCTCTGTCTAGTAGGGGACCACCCCTCACTGTCTAGTAGGGGACCACCCCTCTTTGTCTAGCTGGGGACCACCCCTCTCTGTCTAGTAGGGGACCATCCCTCTCTGTCTAGTAGGGAACCACCCCTCTCTGTCTAGCTGGGGAACACCCCTCTCTGTCTAGTAGGGGACCACCCCTCTCTGTCTAGTAGGGGACCACCCCTCTCTGTCTAGTAGGGGACCACCCCTCTCTGTCTAGCTGGGAACCACCCCTCTCTGTCTAGCTGAGGGGAGGGACTTCCTCTCTCGGTCTAATTGGGGGGGGGCACTTCTCTCTGTCTAGCTGGGGGGGGCACCGCTCTCTGTACCACCCCTCTCTGTCTAGCTGGGGACCACCACTCTCTGTCTAGTAGGGGTCCACCCCTCTCTGTCTAGTAGGGACCACCACTCTCTGTCTACTGTAGCTGGAAGATACAATTCTCTATCTAGTAGGGGAATACCCATCTCTGTCTACTGTAGCTGGGATACACAATTCTCTATCTAGTAGGGGACCACCCATCTCTGTCTAGTAGGGGACCACCCCTCTCTGTCTAGTAAGGGACCACCTCTCTCTGTCTAGTAGGGGACCACCTCTCTCTGTCTAGTAGGGGACCTCCCATCTCTGTCTAGTAGGGGACCACTCCTCTCTGTCTAGTAGGTGACCACCAATCTGTCTAGTAGTTGACCACCCATCTCTGTCTAGTAGGGGACCACCAATCTCTGTCTAGTAGGGGACCACCAATCTCTATCTAGTAGGGGACCACACCTCTCTGTCTAGCTGGGGACCACCCCTCTCTGTCTAGCTGGGAGGGGACCTCCCCTCTCTGTCTAGTAGGGGACCACCCCTCACTGTCTAGTAGGGGACCACCCCTCTCTGTCTAGCTGGGGACCACCCCTCTCTGTCTAGTAGGGGACCACCCCTCTCTGTCTTAGCTGGGGACCACCCCTCTCTGTATAGTAGGGGACCACCCCTCTCTGTCTAGCTGGGGACCACCCCTCTCTGTCTAGTAGGGGACCGCCCCTCTCTGTCTAGTAGGGACCACCGCTCTCTGTCTAGTAGGGGACCACCCCTCTCTGTCTAGCTGGGGACCACCCCTCTCTGTCTAGCTGGGAGGGGACCTCCCCTCTCTGTCTAGTAGGGGACCACCCCTCACTGTCTAGTAGGGGACCACCCCTCTTTGTCTAGCTGGGGACCACCCCTCTCTGTCTAGTAGGGGACCATCCCTCTCTGTCTAGTAGGGGACCAACCATCTCTGTCTAGTAGGGGACCACCCCTCTCTGTCTAGTAGGGGACCACTCCTCTCTGTCTAGCTGGGAACCACCCCTCTCTGTCTAGCTGAGGGGAGGGACTACCTCTCTCGGTCTAATTGGGAGGGGGCACCTCTCTCTGTCTAGCTGGGGGGGACACCGCTCTCTGTACCACCCCTCTCTGTCTAGCTGGGGACCACCACTCTCTGTCTAGTAGGGGACCACCCCTCTCTGTCTATTAGGGACCACCGCTCTCTGTCTACTGTAGCTGGAAGATACAATTCTCTATCTAGTAGGGGAATACCCATCTCTGTCTACTGTAGCTGGGATACACAATTCTCTATCTAGTAGGGGACCACCCATCTCTGTCTAGTAGGGGACCACCCCTCTCTGTCTAGTAGGGGACCACCTCTCTCTGTCTAGTAGGGGACCACCTCTCTCTGTCTAGTAGGGGACCTCCCCTCTCTGTCTAGTAGGGGACCACCCCTCACTGTCTAGTAGGGGACCACCCCTCTCTGTCTAGCTGGGGACCACCCCTCTCTGTCTAGTAGGGGACCACCCCTCTCTGTCTACTGTAGCTGGAAGATACAATTCTCTATCTAGTAGGGGACCACCCATCTCTGTCTACTGTAGCTGGGAGACACAACTCTCTATCTAGTAGGGGACCACCCATCTCTGTCTAGTAGGGGCCCACTCCTCTCTGTCTAGTAGGGGACCACCAATCTGTCTAGTAGTTGACCACCCATCTCTGTCTAGTAGGGGACCACCAATCTCTGTCTAGTAGGGGACCACCAATCTCTATCTAGTAGGGGACCACCCCTCTCTGTCTAGCTGGGGACCACCCCTCTCTGTCTAGCTGGGAGGGGACCTCCCCTCTCTGTCTAGTAGGGGACCACCCCTCACTGTCTAGTAGGGGACCACCCCTCTCTGTCTAGCTGGGGACCACCCCTCTCTGTCTAGTAGGGGACCACCCCTCTCTGTCTAGCTGGGGACCACCCCTCTCTGTATAGTAGGGGACCACCCCTATCTGTCTAGCTGGGGACCACCCCTCTCTGTCTAGTAGGGGACCACCCCTCTCTGTCTAGTAGGGAACACCGCTCTCTGTCTAGTAGGGGACCACCCCTCTCTGTCTAGCTGGGGACCACCCCTCTCTGTCTAGCTGGGAGGGGACATCCCCTCTCTGTCTAGTAGGGGACCACCCCTCACTGTCTAGTAGGGGACCACCCCTCTTTGTCTAGCTGGGGACCACCCCTATCTGTCTATTAGGGGACCATCCCTCTCTGTCTAGTAGGGAACCACCCCTCTCTGTCAAGCTGGGGAACACCCCTCTCTGTCTAGTAGGGGACCACCCCTCTCTGTCTAGTAGGGGACCACCCCTCTCTGTCTAGTAGGGGACCACCCCTCTCTGTCTAGCTGGGAACCACCCCTCTCTGTCTAGCTGAGGGGAGGGACTACCTCTCTCGGTCTAACTTTGGGGGGTGCACCTCTCTCTGTCTAGTAGGGGACCACCTCTCTCTGTCTAGTAGGGGACCAACTCTCTCTGTCTAGTAGGGGACCTCCCCTCTCTGTCTAGTAGGGGACCACCCCTCACTGTCTAGTAGGGGACCACCCCTCTCTGTTTAGCTGGGGACCACCCCTCTCTGTCTAGCTGGGGACCACTTCTCTCTTTCTAGTAGTGGACCATCCCTCTCTGTCGACTGTAGCAGGGAGAAACAAATATCTGTCTAGTAGAGGACCACCCCTCTACGTTTAGCTGGGGACCACCCCTCTCTGTCTAGTAGGGGACCACCCATCTCTGTATACTGTAGCTGGGAGACACAATTCTCTGTCTAGTAGGGGACCACCCATCTCTGTCTAGTAGGGGACCACCCATCTCTGTCTACTGTAGCTGGGAGACACAATTCTCTATCTAGTAGGGGACCACCCATCTCTGTCTACTGTAGCTGGGAGAAGCACTTCTCTATCTAGTAGGGGGCCACCCATCTCTGTCTAGTAGGGGACCACCCATCTCTGTCTACTGTAGCTGGGAGACACAATTCTCTATCTAGTAGGGGACCACCCATCTCTGTCTACTGTAGCTGGGAGAAGCAATTCTCTATCTAGTAGGGGGCCACCCATCTCTGTCTACTGTAGCTGGGAGATACAATTCTCTATCTAGTAGGGGAATACCCATCTCTGTCTACTGTAGCTGGGATACACAATTCTCTATCTAGTAGGGGACCACCCATCTCTGTCTAGTAGGGGACCACCCCTCTCTGTCTAGTAGGGGACCACCTCTCTCTGTCTAGTAGGGGACCACCTCTCTCTGTCTAGTAGGGGACCACCAATCTCTGTCTACTGTAGCTGGAAGATACAATTCTCTATCTAGTAGGGGACCACCCATCTCTGTCTACTGCAGCTGGGAGACACAACTCTCTATCTAGTAGGGGACCACCCATCTCTGTCTAGTAGGGGACCACTCCTCTTTGTCTAGCTGGGGACCACCCCTATCTGTCTATTAGGGGACCATCCCTCTCTGTCTAGTAGGGAACCACCCCTCTCTGTCAAGCTGGGGAACACCCCTCTCTGTCTAGTAGGGGACCACCCCTCTCTGTCTAGTAGGGGACCACCCCTCTCTGTCTAGTAGGGGACCACCCCTCTCTGTCTAGCTGGGAACCACCCCTCTCTGTCTAGCTGAGGGGAGGGACTACCTCTCTCGGTCTAACTTTGGGGGGTGCACCTCTCTCTGTCTAGTAGGGGACCACCTCTCTCTGTCTAGTAGGGGACCAACTCTCTCTGTCTAGTAGGGGACCTCCCCTCTCTGTCTAGTAGGGGACCACCCCTCACTGTCTAGTAGGGGACCACCCCTCTCTGTTTAGCTGGGGACCACCCCTCTCTGTCTAGCTGGGGACCACTTCTCTCTTTCTAGTAGTGGACCATCCCTCTCTGTCGACTGTAGCAGGGAGAAACAAATATCTGTCTAGTAGAGGACCACCCCTCTACGTTTAGCTGGGGACCACCCCTCTCTGTCTAGTAGGGGACCACCCATCTCTGTATACTGTAGCTGGGAGACACAATTCTCTGTCTAGTAGGGGACCACCCATCTCTGTCTAGTAGGGGACCACCCATCTCTGTCTACTGTAGCTGGGAGACACAATTCTCTATCTAGTAGGGGACCACCCATCTCTGTCTACTGTAGCTGGGAGAAGCACTTCTCTATCTAGTAGGGGGCCACCCATCTCTGTCTAGTAGGGGACCACCCATCTCTGTCTACTGTAGCTGGGAGACACAATTCTCTATCTAGTAGGGGACCACCCATCTCTGTCTACTGTAGCTGGGAGAAGCAATTCTCTATCTAGTAGGGGGCCACCCATCTCTGTCTACTGTAGCTGGGAGATACAATTCTCTATCTAGTAGGGGAATACCCATCTCTGTCTACTGTAGCTGGGATACACAATTCTCTATCTAGTAGGGGACCACCCATCTCTGTCTAGTAGGGGACCACCCCTCTCTGTCTAGTAGGGGACCACCTCTCTCTGTCTAGTAGGGGACCACCTCTCTCTGTCTAGTAGGGGACCACCAATCTCTGTCTACTGTAGCTGGAAGATACAATTCTCTATCTAGTAGGGGACCACCCATCTCTGTCTACTGCAGCTGGGAGACACAACTCTCTATCTAGTAGGGGACCACCCATCTCTGTCTAGTAGGGGACCACTCCTCTCTGTCTAGTAGGGGACCACCAATCTGTCTAGTAGTTGACCACCCATCTCTGTCTAGTAGGGGACCACCAATCTCTGTCTAGTAGGGGACCACCAATCTCTATCTAGTAGGGGACCACGCCTCTCTGTCTAGCTGGGGACCACCCCTCTCTGTCTAGCTGGGAGGGGACCTCCCCTCTCTGTCTAGTAGGGGACCACCCCTCACTGTCTAGTAGGGGACCACCCCTCTCTGTCTAGCTGGGGACCACCCCTCTCTGTCTAGTAGGGGACCACCCCTCTCTGTCTTAGCTGGGGACCACCCCTCTCTGTATAATAGGGGACCACCCCTCTCTGTCTAGCTGGGGACCACCCCTCTCTGTCTAGTAGGGGACCACCCCTCTCTGTCTAGTAGGGACCACCGCTCTCTGTCTAGTAGGGGACCACCCCTCTCTGTCTAGCTGGGGACCACCCCTCTCTGTCTAGCTGGGAGGGGACCTCCCCTCTCTGTCTAGTAGGGGACCACCCCTCACTGTCTAGTAGGGGACCACCCCTCTTTGTCTAGCTGGGGACCACCCCTCTCTGTCTAGTAGGGGACCATCCCTCTCTGTCTAGTAGTGAACCACCCCTCTCTGTCTAGCTGGGGAACACCCCTCTCTGTCTAGTAGGGGACCACCCCTCTCTGTCTAGTAGGGGACCACCCCTCTCTGTCTAGTAGGGGACCACCCCTCTCTGTCTAGCTGGGAACCACCCCTCTCTGTCTAGCTGAGGGGAGGGACTTCCTCTCTCGGTCTAATTGGGGGGGGCACCTCTCTCTGTCTAGCTGGGGGGGGCACCGCTCTCTGTACCACCCCTCTCTGTCTAGCTGGGGACCACCACTCTCTGTCTAGTAGGGGACCACCCCTCTCTGTCTAGTAGGGACCACCACTCTCTGTCTACTGTAGCTGGAAGATACAATTCTCTATCTAGTAGGGGAATACCCATCTCTGTCTACTGTAGCTGGGATACACAATTCTCTATCTAGTAGGGGACCACCCATCTCTGTCTAGTAGGGGACCACCCCTCTCTGTCTAGTAAGGGACCACCTCTCTCTGTCTAGTAGGGGACCACCTCTCTCTGTCTAGTAGGGGACCTCCCATCTCTGTCTAGTAGGGGACCACTCCTCTCTGTCTAGTAGGTGACCACCAATCTGTCTAGTAGTTGACCACCCATCTCTGTCTAGTAGGGGACCACCAATCTCTGTCTAGTAGGGGACCACCAATCTCTATCTAGTAGGGGACCACACCTCTCTGTCTAGCTGGGGACCACCCCTCTCTGTCTAGCTGGGAGGGGACCTCCCCTCTCTGTCTAGTAGGGGACCACCCCTCACTGTCTAGTAGGGGACCACCCCTCTCTGTCTAGCTGGGGACCACCCCTCTCTGTCTAGTAGGGGACCACCCCTCTCTGTCTTAGCTGGGGACCACCCCTCTCTGTATAGTAGGGGACCACCCCTCTCTGTCTAGCTGGGGACCACCCCTCTCTGTCTAGTAGGGGACCACCCCTCTCTGTCTAGTAGGGACCACCGCTCTCTGTCTAGTAGGGGACCACCCCTCTCTGTCTAGCTGGGGACCACCCCTCTCTGTCTAGCTGGGAGGGGACCTCCCCTCTCTGTCTAGTAGGGGACCACCCCTCACTGTCTAGTAGGGGACCACCCCTCTTTGTCTAGCTGGGGACCACCCCTCTCTGTCTAGTAGGGGACCATCCCTCTCTGTCTAGTAGGGAACCACCCCTCTCTGTCTAGCTGGGGAACACCCCTCTCTGTCTAGTAGGGGACCAACCCTCTCTGTCTAGTAGGGGACCACTCCTCTCTGTCTAGCTGGGAACCACCCCTCTCTGTCTAGCTGAGGGGAGGGACTACCTCTCTCGGTCTAATTGGGGGGGGCACCTCTCTCTGTCTAGCTGGGGGGGACACCGCTCTCTGTACCACCCCTCTCTGTGTAGCTGGGGACCACCACTCTCTGTCTAGTAGGGGACCACCCCTCTCTGTCTAGTAGGGACCACCGCTCTCTGTCTACTGTAGCTGGAAGATACAATTCTCTATCTAGTAGGGGAATACCCATCTCTGTCTACTGTAGCTGGGATACACAATTCTCTATCTAGTAGGGGACCACCCATCTCTGTCTAGTAGGGGACCACCCCTCTCTGTCTAGTAGGGGACCACCTCTCTCTGTCTAGTAGGGGACCACCTCTCTCTGTCTAGTAGGGGACCTCCCCTCTCTGTCTAGTAGGGGACCACCCCTCACTGTCTAGTAGGGGACCGCCCCTCTCTGTCTAGCTGGGGACCACCCCTTTCTGTCTAGTAGGGGACCACCCCTCTCTGTCTAGCTGGGGACCACCCCTCTCTGTCTAGTAGGGGACCACCCCTCTCTGTCTAGTTGGGGACCACCCCTCTCTGTCTAGTAGGGGACCATCCCTCTCTGTCTAGTAGGGAACCACCCCTCTCTGTCTAGCTGGGGAACACCCCTCTCTGTCTAGTAGGGGACCACCCCTCTCTGTCTAGCTGGGAGGGGACCTCCCCTCTCTGTCTAGTAGGGGACCACCCCTCACTGTCTAGTAGGGGACCACCCCTCTTTGTCTAGCTGGGGACCACCCCTCTCTGTCTAGTAGGGGACCATCCCTCTCTGTCTAGTAGTGAACCACCCCTCTCTGTCTAGCTGGGGAACACCCCTCTCTGTCTAGTAGGGGACCACCCCTCTCTGTCTAGTAGGGGACCACCCCTCTCTGTCTAGTAGGGGACCACCCCTCTCTGTCTAGCTGGGAACCACCCCTCTCTGTCTAGCTGAGGGGAGGGACTTCCTCTCTCGGTCTAATTGGGGGGGGGCACCTCTCTCTGTCTAGCTGGGGGGGGCACCGCTCTCTGTACCACCCCTCTCTGTCTAGCTGGGGACCACCAGTCTCTGTCTAGTAGGGGACCACCCCTCTCTGTCTAGTAGGGACCACCGCTCTCTGTCTAGTAGGGGACCACCCCTCTCTGTCTAGCTGGGGACCACCCCTCTCTGTTTAGCTGGGAGGGGACCTCCCCTCTCTGTCTAGTAGGGGACCACCCCTCACTGTCTAGAAAGGGGACCACCCCTCTCTGTCCAGCTGGGGACCACCCCTCTCTGTCTAGTAGGGGACCACCCTTCTCTGTCTAGCTGGGGACCACCCCTCTCTGTCTTGTAGGGGACCACCCCTCTCTGTCTAGCTGGGGACCACCCCTCTCTGTCTAGTAGGGGACCATCCCTCTCTGTCTAGTAGGGAACCACCCCTCTCTGTCTAGCTGGGGAACACCCCTCTCTGTCTAGTAGGGGACCACCCCTCTCTGTCTAGTAGGGGACCACTCCTCTCTGTCTAGTAGGGTACCACCCCTCTCACCACCCCTCTCTGTCTAGCTGGGAACCATCCCTCTCTGTCTAGCTGAGGGGAGGGACTACCTCTCTCGGTCTAGCTTGGGGGGGGGGGGGCACCTCTCTCTGTCTAGCTGGGGGGGGCACCCCTCTCTGGACCACCCCTCTCTGTCTAGTAGGGACCACCGCTCTCTGTCTAGTAGGGGACCACCCCTCTCTGTCTAGCTGGGGACCACCCCTCTCTGTCTAGCTGGGAGGGGACCTCCCCTCTCTGTCTAGTAGGGGACCACCCCTCACTGTCTAGTAGGGGACCACCCCTCTTTGCCTAGCTGGGGACCACCCCTCTCTGTCTAGTAGGGGACCATCCCTCTCTGTCTAGTAGGGAACCACCCCTCTCTGTCTAGCTGGGGAACACCCCTCTCTGTCTAGTAGGGGACCAACCCTCTCTGTCTAGTAGGGGACCACTCCTCTCTGTCTAGCTGGGAACCACCCCTCTCTGTCTAGCTGAGGGGAGGGACTACCTCTCTCGGTCTAATTGGGGGGGGGCACCTCTCTCTGTCTAGCTGGGGGGGACACCGCTCTCTGTACCACCCCTCTCTGTCTAGCTGGGGACCACCACTCTCTGTCTAGTAGGGGACCACCCCTCTCTGTCTAGTAGGGACCACCGCTCTCTGTCTACTGTAGCTGGAAGATACAATTCTCTATCTAGTAGGGGAATACCCATCTCTGTCTACTGTAGCTGGGATACACAATTCTCTATCTAGTAGGGGACCACCCATCTCTGTCTAGTAGGGGACCACCCCTCTCTGTCTAGTAGGGGACCACCTCTCTCTGTCTAGTAGGGGACCACCTCTCTCTGTCTAGTAGGGGACCTCCCCTCTCTGTCTAGTAGGGGACCACCCCTCACTGTCTAGTAGGGGACCGCCCCTCTCTGTCTAGCTGGGGACCACCCCTTTCTGTCTAGTAGGGGACCACCCCTCTCTGTCTAGCTGGGGACCACCCCTCTCTGTCTAGTAGGGGACCACCCCTCTCTGTCTAGTTGGGGACCACCCCTCTCTGTCTAGTAGGGGACCACCCCTCTCTGTCTAGTAGGGACCACCGCTCTCTGTCTAGTAGGGGACCACCCCTCTCTGTCTAGCTGGGGACCACCCCTCTCTGTTTAGCTGGGAGGGGACCTCCCCTCTCTGTCTAGTAGGGGACCACCCCTCACTGTCTAGAAAGGGGACCACCCCTCTCTGTCCAGCTGGGGACCACCCCTCTCTGTCTAGTAGGGGACCACCCTTCTCTGTCTAGCTGGGGACCACCCCTCTCTGTCTTGTAGGGGACCACCCCTCTCTGTCTAGCTGGGGACCACCCCTCTCTGTCTAGTAGGGGACCATCCCTCTCTGTCTAGTAGGGAACCACCCCTCTCTGTCTAGCTGGGGAACACCCCTCTCTGTCTAGTAGGGGACCACCCCTCTCTGTCTAGTAGGGGACCACTCCTCTCTGTCTAGTAGGGTACCACCCCTCTCACCACCCCTCTCTGTCTAGCTGGGAACCATCCCTCTCTGTCTAGCTGAGGGGAGGGACTACCTCTCTCGGTCTAGCTTGGGGGGGGGGGCACCTCTCTCTGTCTAGCTGGGGGGGGCACCCCTCTCTGTACCACCCCTCTCTGTCTAGCTGGGGACCACCCCTCTCTGTCTAGTAGGGGACCACCGCTCTCTGTCTAGTAGGGGACCACCCCTCTATGTCTAGCTGGGAGGGGACCTCCCCTCTCTGTCTAGTAGGGGACCACCCCTCACTGTCTAGTAGGGGACCACCCCTCTCTGTCTAGCTGGGGACCACCCCTCTCTGTCTAGTAGTGGACCACCATTCTCTGTCTAGCTGGGGACCACCCCTCTCTGTCTTGTAGGGGACCACCCCTCTCTGTCTAGCTGGGGACCACCACTCTCTGTCTAGTAGGGGACCATCCCTCTCTGTCTAGTAGGGAACCACCCCTCTCTGTCTAGCTGGGGAACACCCCTCTCTGTCTAGTAGGGGACCACCCCTCTCTGTCTAGTAGGGGACCACCCCTCTCTGTCTAGTAGGGGACCACCCCTCTCTGTCTAATCTAGCTGGGAGACACAACTTTCTGTCTAGCTGAGGGGAGGGACTACCTCTCTCGGTCTAACTTTGGGGGTGCACCTCTCTCTGTCTAGCTGGGGGGGGCACCGCTCTCTGTACCACCCCTCTCTGTCTAGCTGGGGACCACCACTCTCTGTCTAGTAGGGGACCAGCCCTCTCTGTCTAGTAGGGACCACCGCTCTCTGTCTAGTAGGGCAATACCCATCTCTGTCTACTGTAGCTGGGATACACAATTCTCTATCTAGTAGGGGACCACCTCTCTCTGTCTAGTAGGGGACCTCCCCTCTCTGTCTAGTAGGGGACCACCCCTCACTGTCTAGTAGGGGACCACCCCTCTCTGTTTAGCTGGGGACCACCCCTCTCTGTCTAGCTGGGGACCACTTCTCTCTTTCTAGTAGGGGACCACCCCTCTCTGTCGACTGTAGCAGGGAGAAACAAATATCTGTCTAGTAGAGGACCACCCCTCTATGTTTAGCTGGGGACCACCTCTCTCTGTCTAGTAGGGAACCTCCCCTCTCTGTCTAGTAGGGGACCACCCATCTCTGTATACTGTAGCTGGGAGACACAATTCTCTTTCTAGTAGGGGACCACCCATCTCTGTCTAGTAGGGGACCACCCATCTCTGTCTACTGTAGCTGGGAGACACAATTATCTATCTAGTAATGGACCACCCATCTCTGTCTACTGTAGCTGGGAGAAGCACTTCTCTATCTAGTAGGGGGCCACCCATCTCTGTCTAGTAGGGGACCACCCATCTCTGTCTACTGTAGCTGGGAGACACAATTCTCTATCTAGTAGGGGACCACCCATCTCTGTCTACTGTAGCTGGGAGAAGCAATTCTCTATCTAGTAGGGGGCCACCCATCTCTGTCTACTGTAGCTGGGAGATACAATTCTCTATCTAGTAGGGGAATACCCATCTCTGTCTACTGTAGCTGGGATACACAATTCTCTATCTAGTAGAGGACCACCCATCTCTGTCTAGTAGGGGACCACCCCTCTCTGTCTAGTAGGGGACCACCTCTCTCTGTCTAGTAGGGGACCACCTCTCTCTGTCTAGTAGGGGACCACCAATCTCTGTCTACTGTAGCTGGAAGATACAATTCTCTATCTAGTAGGGGACCACCCATCTCTGTCTACTGTAGCTGGGAGACACAACTCTCTATCTAGTAGGGGACCACCCATCTCTGTCTAGTAGGGGACCACTCCTCTCTGTCTAGTAGGGGACCACCAATCTGTCTAGTAGTTGACCACCCATCTCTGTCTAGTAGGGGACCACCAATCTCTGTCTAGTAGGGGACCACCAATCTCTATCTAGTAGGGGACCACGCCTCTCTGTCTAGCTGGGGACCACCCATCTCTGTCTAGCTGGGAGGGGACCTCCCCTCTCTGTCTAGTAGGGGACCACCCCTCACTGTCTAGTAGGGGACCACCCCTCTCTGTCTAGCTGGGGACCACCCCTCTCTGTCTAGTAGGGGACCACCCTTCTCTGTCTAGCTGGGAACCACCCCTCTCTGTCTACTGTAGCTGGGAGACACAACTTTCTGTCTAGTAGGGGACCACCCCTCTCTGTCTAGCTGGGAACCACCCCTCTCTGTCTAGCTGAGGGGAGGGACTACCTCTCTCGGTCTAGCTTGGGGGGGGGGCACCTCTCTCTGTCTAGCTGGAGGGGGGCACCCCTCTCTGTACCACCCCTCTCTTTCTAGCTGAGGACCACCCATCTCTGTCTAGCTGGGGACCACCCCTCTCTGTCTAGTAGTTGAACACCCCTCTCTGTCTAGTAGGGGACCACCCCTCTCTGTCTACTGTAGCTGGGAGACACAACTCTCTGTCTAGTAGGGGACCACCCCTCTCTGTCTAGTAGGGGACCACCCCTCTCTGTCTAGCTGGGGACCACCCCTCTCTGTCTAGCTGGGGACCACCCCTCTCTGTCTAGTAGTTGAACACCCCTCTCTGTCTAGTAGGGGACCACCCCTCTCTGTCTACTGTAGCTGGGAGACACAACTCTCTGTCTAGTAGGGGACCACCCCTCTCTGTCTAGTAGGGGACCACCCCTCTCTGTCTAGCTGGGGACCACCCCTCTCTGTCTAGTAGGGGACCACCCCTCTCTGTCTAGCTGGGGACCACCCCTCTCTGTCTATTAGGGGACCACCCCTCTCTGTCTAGCTGGGGGGGGAACACCTATCTCTGTCTAGCTGGGGACCTCCCCTCTCTGACTAGCTGGGGGGGGAACACCTATCTCTGTCTAGTAGGGGACCACCCCTCTCTGTTTAGTAGGGGACCACCCCTCTCTGTCTAGTAGGGGACCACCCCTCTCTGTCTAGCTGGGGACCACCCCTCTCTGTCTAGTAGGGGACCACCCCTCTCTGTCTAGCTGGGGACCACCCCTCTCTGTCTAGCTGAGGACCACCCGTCTCAGTCTAGTAGGGGACCTCCCATCTCTGTACCACCCCTCTCTGTCTAGTAGGGGACCACCCCTCTCTGTCTAGCTGGGGACCACCCCTCTCTATTTAGCTGGGGAAGCTTTGTTATACAGGGTGTCAAAAAAGTATCTAGTCAGCCACCAATTGTGCAAGTTCTCCCCCTTAAAAAGATGAGAGAGGCCTGTAATTTTCATCATAGGTACACTTCAACTATGACAGACAAAATGAGAAGAAAAATCCAGAAAATCACATTGTAGGATTTTTAATGAATTTATTTGCAAATTATGTTGGAAAATAAGTATTTGGTCACCTACAAACTAGCAAGATTTCTGGCTCTCACAGACCTGTAACTTCTTCTTTATGAGGCTCCCCTGTCCTCCACTCATTACCTGTATTAATGGCACCTGTTTGAACTTGTTATCAGTATAAAAGACACCTGTCCACAACCTCAAACAGTCACACTCCAAACTCCACTATGGCCAAGACCAAAGAGCTGTCAAAGGACACCAGCAACAAAATGGTAGACCTGCACAAGGCTGGGAAGACTGAATCTGCAATAGGTAAGCAGCTTGGTTTGAAGAAATCAACTGTGGGAGCAATTATTAGGAAATGGAAGACATACAAGACCACTGATAATCTCCACCAATCTGGGGCTCCATGCAAGATCTCACCCCATGGGGTCAAAATGATCACAAGAACGGTGAGCAAAAATACCAGAACCACACAGGGGGACCTAGTGAATGACCTGCAGAGAGCTGGGACCAAAGTAACAAAGCCTACCATCAGTAACACACTACGCCGCCAGGGACTCAAATCCTGCAGTGCCAGACGTGTCCCCCTGCTTAAGCCAGTACATGTCCAGGCCCGTCTGAAGTTTGCTAGAGAGCATTTGGATGATCCAGAAGAAGATTGGGAGAATGTGATATGGTCAGATGAAACCAAAATATAACTTTTTGGTAAAAACTCAACTTGTCGTGTTTGGAGGACAAAGAAGGCTCAGTTGCATCCAAAGAACAGCATACCTACTGTGAAGCATGGGGGTGGAAACATCATTTTTCGTGAGATTTTGAGTGAAAACCTACTTCCATCAGCAAGGGCATTGAAGATGAAACGCGGCTGGGTCTTTCAGCATGACAATGATCCCAAGCACACCACCCGGGCTACGAAGGAGTGGCTTCGTAAGAAGCATTTCAAGGTCCTGGAGTGGCCTAGCCAGTCTCCAGATCTCAACCCCATAGAAAATCTTTGGAGGGGGTTGAAAGTCCGTGTTGCCCAGCAACAGCCCCAAAACATCACTGCTCTAGAGGAGATCTGCATGGAGGAATGGGCCAAAATACCAGCAACAGTGTGTGAAAACCTTGTGAAGACTTACAGAAAAAGTTTGACCTCTGTCATTGCCAACAAAGGGTATACAGTGGGGCAAAAAAGTATTTAGTCAGCCACCAATTGTGCAAGTTCTCCCACTTAAAAAGATGAGAGAGGCCTGTAATTTTCATCAGATCAAATATCATCAAACATCAAATACTTATTTTCCACCATAATTTGCAAATAAATTCTTTACAAATCCTACATTGTGATTTTCTGGATTTGTTTTCTAATTTTGTCTGTCATTGTTGAAGTGTACCTATGATGAAAATTACAGGCCTCTCTCATCGTTTTAAGTGGGAGAACTTGCACAATTGGTGGCTGACTAAATACTTTTTTGCCCCACTGTATGTGACTTGTTTACTTTTGGGTTACTTGTTCAATTCAATTTCAACTGAAGGGCTTTATTGGCATGGGAAATGCAAGTGAAGTAGATAATAAACAAAAGTGAAATAAACAATACAAATTTACAGTAAACATTACACTCACAAAAGATCCAAAAGAATAAAGATATTTAAAATGTCATATTATATCTATATGCAGTGTTGTAACGATGTGCAAATAGTTATTAAAGTAGCCCCCAAAGTAAAATTATCATTCCTAATTTGACAAAGTCTTTTCAGTGTGAACACAAAGTGCTGTCAAGTGTATATTAAAAACTGATTGTATGGATTTATGTTTTGAATAAATAATGCTGGCAATATTTTCAGAATTATTATCAACTTGTTGTTAAGGATTATTTGTGGCCTGCCTTTGAGAGTATAAAGCAGTATCTAATTCACTCTTCATCCCGGGGCGGCAGGTAGCCTAGTGGGGCGGCAGGTAGCCTATTGGGGCGGCAGGTAGCCTAGTGGTAGCCTAGTGGGGCGGCAGGTAGCCTAGTGAGGCGGCAGGTAGCCTAGTGTGGCGGCAGGTAGCCTATTGGTAGCCTAGTGGGGCGGCAGGTAGCCTATTGGTAGCCTAGTGGGGCGGCAGGTAGCCTAGTGTGGCGGCAGGTAGCCTATTGGTAGCCTAGTGGGGCGGCAGGTAGCCTATTGGTAGCCTAGTGGGGCGGCAGGTAGCCTATTGGTAGCCTAGTGGGGCGGCAGGTAGCCTAGTGGGGCGGCAGGTAGCCTAGTGAGGCGGCAGGTAGCCTAGTGTGGCGGCAGGTAGCCTATTGGTAGCCTAGTGGGGCGGCAGGTAGCCTATTCGGGCGGCAGGTAGCCTATTGGTAGCATAGTGGGCGGCAGGTAGCCTGTTGGGGCGGTAGAGTAGCCTAGTGGTTAGAGCGTTGGACTAGTAACCGGAAGGTTGCAAGATCAAACCCCCGAGCTGACAAGGTACAAATCTGTCGTTCTGCCCCTGAACAGGCAGTTAACCCACTGTTCCTGGGCTGTCATTGAAAATAAGAATTTGTTCTTAGCTGACTTGCCTAGTTAAATAAAGGTAAAATAAAATAGTGGGGAGGCAGGTAGCCTAGTGGGTCGACAGGTAGCCTAGTGGGGCAGCAGGTAGCCTAGTGGGTCGGCAGGTAGCCTAGTGGGGCTGCAGGTAGCCTAGCGGGGCTGCAGGTAGCCTAGCGGGGCGGCAGGTAGCCTAGTGGGGAGGCAGGTAGCCTAGTGGTTAGAGCGTTGGGCCAGTAACCGAAAGTGTTGCTAGATCAAATCCCAGATGTGACAAGGTAGAGCATCATTGTAAATAAGAATTTGTTCTCAACTGACTTGCTTAGTTACAATTCTATCATGCAATTCCACAACAGACCAACAGAGGGGGCACATGTTGTCATCTCCAGGGAGACATTACAGTGTGCACCACTGGCTGAGGAGAGGGCAAGCTGATCCAATGACTATCTCGTACTCTACGCTACGTTTCATTTGACCCGACTTGACCAGATTGCAGAAAACCACACAATTTCAGACTTCCCACTGATATGCAAGCATGGGCTGGTTTGAGAGGCTAAATCAAAGTGCATACATTAAAAGCTTAATGTCAAGACAGAGATACTATCTAAACAGGGGAAAGTTTCACATGTCTCTACTGATTTGAATTCCCTTATTAAAATTAAATTGCTCAGTAACTACTCTAAAAACAACATTGCAACATAGCATATTCTTTACATATTAAATTACATTGTTTTTTTCCAACTCATCTTTGACATGACATTTAATTCTAATAATTCCTCGCTGTTGTGTGGATGTTTTGTATCACAGCGTCTGACGCCGACCTGCTCTGTTGAAGCCCGACGTCTTCCATTCTCTCCCCTGTTCCACTCCGCTGCTGTTCCTCCAAGGTGCATCGGCCGGACAATGCACCCGAAGTGAGCCATGAATAGCCAGTGTGTTACTCTGACCTGCATATTCAGCAGGCGGAAAAATCTGGGATGGAGAGGAGAGGACAGACAGGAGAAAAGAACAACAAAGGAAGGCAGGGGGAGATCCACGCACACAGTGGATGTACACTGTAGACGGGAGCCGTCCTGACACATCCATACAGAACAGCATGTCCAACAACAATGAAGAGATGATGAAGCAGGGAGGAAGGACGAGATCTAGCCAATCCAGACTCTCAGTGCAGCCTGCGTAGAGCTGCTGGCTCATTATGGCATATTAACATTATGGCTGTGTAAGTGCTGTATGTCTCCATGACTGTTTTTAGACAGCGCATACACCAAAAGTGTGTATATTTGTGGATGTGGCTTCATGTGAGTTGAATGTAGTTAGACGACAATAAGTCAATATTAATTTTTCTTATATTCCCTGGTTCGTGTGGGTCTGTGTTTCGTTCATTTAACAACTTGGAGACCGCTGTAACATGAAATAGCAGGCAGGGATTATAAAGGAAGAGCTTTCTGAGACGGAAAG